>NW_009952052.1:2943622-2961933 GCF_000747805.2 Chaetura pelagica
ACCGCTCAGTCTTGCTAATATCAATTCAGAAAATTATATCTCAGGAAACTGTTTTTTTTGTTGTTGGTGGTGGTCGTTTTTTTTAAGGGCTTTTCACTGTTAAAGAAGCTGATTTCCTTTCCTCTTGTCTTTCTCCGTATGCTGGAAGCTATCAGAGGACCTCTCACATGTTATTACATCCATTTATTAGGTGCCTTGGGCCCCATGGGGCAGGTTTCTTTTTCCATCATGTCTTCCAGGATGGATCCATGCTAGGAATTGTACTTGCTTTCAAGCTTAAAACAGTAACCAAAGTAGGTCGAGCAGTCATAGTCCAGTCTGTGCAAGTCTCCTGACAATGCATCCAACTTTCTGCCCCAAAACTGGGTACAGTGAAGTGTATTGACCCTCCCTCCACTATGCCTCACCAGGCACGGATAGTCCTGTGTCAGACTCAGCCAGGCTTTCCTCTGAGATATTTTTATATTGAGTTCAGTAGCATTTAACTCCAGCACTTATGGCCAACAGTGGCAAGGCAGCCAAAATGTCACAAGCACAAGAGTGATCAGTGTCTCACCACCCTCACAGGAAAGAATTTCTTCCTCTTTCAGCTTGAAACTCTTCTCCCTTGGTCTATCAATACATGCCTTTGTAAAAAGTGTCCGTGTCCCCCCCCCCAGCATTCCTATATGCTACCTTGAGGCACTGGAGGGCTGCTATAAGGTCTCTCTGGAGCCTTCTCCAGGCTGAACAACCCCAACTCTCTCAGCCTGTCTTTATAGAAGAGGAGCTCAAGCCCTCTGATCATCATCCAATGCGGCATTCTTAGTTAAGCCACTGCAGTTCTTCCCTCTTTTCCTCCTCATCCCTTGCTCATCTCCCTCAAGCCCCTGCTGGGAAGCAGAGCTGGCACCATGCACAGACTGTCCTTCTCCTGAAGGGTCAGGGAGAAGCTGTGATGCCCTACCAGAAACAGCAGTGCCAGAATCGCTGCTGGGGAGAGGGGGATTGAATCTTAGTGCAAAGTTAAAAGGGCTTTTAGACCTTCTCATAATAACATTGTGCCTGCCTGTGAATGTGAGCTGTATATCTGGGCACTGAATCTTTAAATTCTTCTAAAAGAATGGGACCAATGAAACCTTTTATAAACTTCCACAGCATCAACAAGGTGGGAGAATAGCAAAACCAGTTCCTGAGATAGAGATCTTCAGGGACCAAAGCTTCTGCAGTGTGTTTCCACTATACTCGGCTCAAAGATTGCTGTTGTCATTTAACCTTCACTGACATCCCAGCACTCCTGCAATGAGTTTCATCCTTTCTCTACATTAAGATTAATAATGCATCCATCATGTGTGGTAGAATGAGGCAGGCACTGAAGCACATCCATAAAGCAGATCATTTATTGGGCTCTTCTATAACCAGAAACATCAGAGGATGAGAACAGGGGAATGGAATGTCCCTCTTTGGAACACATATTTTGTTTGTTGTAGTAGAAGGCCTGCTTCATTCTCCTGCATCACCCTTTGAATGGGGGTGAGTGTCAGGGACACGCAGCTATTAGTTGGGATTGACATTTGTTTTCTTTGTAATTGTTTTCTGCAAATACAAAGCAAAAAAAAAAGGGTTAACATAGATGTACACATTGGTGAAAGTTTCCAGGATGTTCCTGCAGCTATAAATTCTTGGATTCATTTAACTAGAGTAATTAGTGAAGTGTTTAGTTCAGGAACTTGATATGAGTGACTACTGTGTTTCTAAAGCAGACAATAATGATGCTGCCACTGAGAGGTGAGTAAAATAGGAATAGACTTTTTCTTTGCTGCAACATAGAGCTAGCCTGAAAAAGTTGGCTTATTTCATTATACTAAGAAAATAATGAACTTACAAAAGTCCAAGCCATGGTAAAGAATACCATGTGTTTTCAATGTGTATAAAAAACAGTAGTCAGTACATAGACCATCCTTCATTTTTAGGGAACTTTGTAAAGGAGAAATTTTGAAATATAAAGAGCTTGTGAATCTTATTCACTAATGCTTATTTTGACTAATTAATAATTGACTAACTAATTTTAAATTATCTGAATGAAATAACCTTAATGATCACCTGATATATATAGCATGGTTATTGATCACAATATCATAATGAGCTTGTTGGGAAATTTTCTGAATGCATCTCAGGTCTTCTACTAGTCTTATTTGTGCATACGTACGGTGTGATGGAGACGGATGCAAGTGCTGTTGTCACATAAACTTGCTTCTATACTTAGAATTGATGCCAGGGGCTTCTTTATGTGAGCTCCTCAAAGAGTGAGAAGTATGTGAGCTAATGAATAAATGCTTTTGTGTCAATGTATTTAGACTATTAATTTAAAAATCCCGCCATACTGACCAAAGAAGTCTAAACCAAAATAGAAAACCAAAAGCTCTTAAGCCCTGGGACTCAAGCCATGTGAGTGAGAATTTTATAGCTGCTTCAGAATGCTGTGAACTTCTACTAGCTGTACTGGGAAAATGTTCAATATCTAAAAAAGCAAGCCTTCTTGCTGTTGCAATGTGTCAGAAATCTCTGGCCAGAATCCCACTGAGATTGTCATGTACTTTTTCTGTGACAAATGAGTCTATGGAAGTTTCTAGGAAATCTGTTCGCATTCACCTCTTGCTTTTGCAAAATCATTTTTATTATATTTGCACTTAGAAATGCATTAGCTGCTTTTCCACATTTGCTTCCCTTCTTCTAAACATATTTAATACAATGTGGGGTTTTAAGAACTTGATCTGTTTATTTTTGAATGGTTTTGTATGTTGGCTTTTTCTGAAGAATTGAAGTTGAACTCAGTATTAGCATTCAGTTTAGAAAAGAGAATGGAAAGGAGAGAAGCAGTGGGAAAAAAAAAAGCTAAATTATGATGAAGAAACTAATGAAAGGACACAACAGAGAACTGAATGCACATCATTGGGCTGTTTGAGTCCTGATGCAGTGCATGGTATCTCATATTTCTGTCCAGGGTTTCTTAGGCTACACACCTTCTCAGAAGCTGCACATCTATTCTGCTTGCATACAGCAAGTCCAATACATTTGGCACATGTCTGATTTGTCAAATCCATCACTGAGGACAAAGAGATCTGCCTGGTGTGACTGACTGATATACCACCTCAATGGTTACTTCCATCCAGAAGTCCCACAAATGACTGAAAAAAAAGCTTCAGGTATCTGAGCTCTTGTAGCTGCCAGTTCTCTATACATTCTAGACCTGTTTATAAAGCATATGTTTTTCTCTTCAATGCTGTATGAACTTCAGTAAGTATAAATTTCAGAGGGATAGTTTAAATGGTGACATTACTAGAAGGATGGGCTTCAGCTTAAGTTTAAGATACTTTATCAACATGCAAATAATTATCTGGAGGCACACTAAGCACTTCATTCAGTTGCTTAAAATATGGGTACCTAGTGACATTTGGAATGTTCTAGAGTATCTTAAACATCTGTGTGGCATTGATAGGTATGACTCATGATCCCTAGGAGATTTTCAGCCTTCTGGTGCAGTAGCTGGAGGCTGAACATATTTTAAGATACCTTACATGACACTAACAACAGAATAACACCCAAGTGGGTAAGCTCACCATGCAGACCTTGTCATACATACTCAATAAGACTGAAGTTCAATTTGATTCCCTCAAAAATCTACTTCAAGGTTGGAAGTTTTCTCAATATAAGCATCTAGTGCCATTTGAGAAACTCTAGGATATCCAGTCCATCAGTATGGCACTCACACTGGTGTCCTTCAGCACAAGAATGAACTCTAGTCTCTTGCATGTCCAACAAATTGAAACACATTTATAGTAACTGAGGTTCCATTGGTTTTCTTACTGTGAGTTTATTGCCATCTAACCATGATACCTGGATCATGCCTATATCTTCTGTATAATTTAAGATCTTGATGGTATATTTTTAAATTATGAATCTAACATGTCTCTCACTGACATACACAGAAAAGCTCTAAATTGAAATCTAAATAGTTAAGAAAAATGCTGCCAGAGTATATCTTTTGCTGAGTCATGTTTGAACCAACTGCCAAAGATCTTACGATTTAAGAAAATGACCAAAGTAGATATTTTAAATCTATATCAATGTGATAAATCATTATTAATAATAACAATAATCAGACACATGCATTGCAATACAGATGTCTATAGGGATGGTTGAGAGTCTTTACAGTCGATGGAGAGACCCTTTCCTATAATGCTGCTACATTGCCACAGGGTTTAAATGAAGGGGCAGAAGAAAATAAACATATTTATTAAAGATAAATGTATCAACAGATATTAAATACAAAAATACTATGCTTGGTGCTGGTAGTCCCTGTCCCATACTAGAGTCTAAGGAAGTATTCTGTGTGCTCAGTCTAATCTTATACCCTTATCTATGCCATTACTGGAAGTTTTCAGACACAAAGGGCAGATGGACTGTGGCTGGGACTTGTGTCTGCTGTTATGCACAATGCAGTTCGTTCCCTAATTTAAAATCTAAAACTTGTTAAACGTATCTCATCCTAAAAGTACCTGTTATTCAGGGGACCACAGGCAGCTAAACAAGTTACAGATGTCTGTTACAGTTGCCTAAAGGTGAATCATCCATCTTGTGTTTCCAACATGAAGAAAAGAAAAAGCAGTAAAAATGTGACATAAAAATAATTTAATTGGGCTGTAGTTTAACTTGTGGCAGTGAACAGCAAAACAGCTGCTAATGAAGAGCGAAGGTTACCACAATAATTGGTGATTCCTACATTTTTTGTGTGCGTAGAGCAGGGTCCCTCTTGATTAAAGTGTTTTTCTATAGCAAAATTTTATTACTTGACAGAAGTATAATACTTTAGTAAGAATTATATTTAGAAGTCACCAAATTATGGCTTGCATCAGTAATATAATAACCATATGTAAGATACTGGGATCTTCTGAGATTTCAAATGTTGAAATAAACAAGTCAATGAGGAGGGTTCCCTAACTGAACAACTGTTACGATTCTTACACCATGCAAATAACTTTGCAACTCACCAGGGAGTCTTCTCTTTGTAGGATCCGTCTTTTTTTTTTTTTCCTGAGGAAACTTTAAACTCTGTTATGCTGAATAAGGATGTAAAGAATCAAATTAGCCATAGATTTTATATGGGTTGTGTGGAAATAATTTGTTATTGTCATTTAGCCATTTTGCATCTCTCAATTAGGGAAAATCCTAACTTGCCTAGTAGGGCTGCAAGGGAATTCTGCCCTGGAGAACTACAGTACAGGAACAACTACTACAGGAAGAGGGAGCATTAGTTTCTGTGCGAACAGAAATAGGTAAATGAATAAAGTTGAGTGGAACCAAACCAGGTCATGGAGGATGTTAGCCACTAATGTGTGGCCAAGAGCTGCTCATCCTGGCCATTTCTGGCCTTGCACAGAACCAAAGCAACTGCTGTCTTTGAAAAAAAGAGAGTAGGATAAATACTGATATTAAGCAGTGCATGGTTTAAAGGATTGATAGATCAGCTTTTATACATAGGTGCCAGAAGACCATCTACCTACCTAATTTTATGTAGGGTCTTTTGAAGGGAGGAAATGTAGGGACTGTGTTTTGAATACTAAACAAGGAATAGATACTTTGTCACTGAAATTGCTACATGTGTTACATGTGCATAAAATGTAGGACAGTAAATGAGATTGGATACTGATTGCATTATACTGTTCAATTTGTTATTAAAAATATGATAATAAAATTGAATGTTAATCCATGCAGAAGAGCAAAGGAAGAAGCCTTCTTGAAGTCACATAGAAAGTGCATCTTTCCTATAAACAACTACTGACATGTTTTTTTCTCTCACTTCTGTAGAGAAGACAATTCTAAATATATGTCTAAAATCTTTACCTTGTTCCATAAAAGTTAACTTATAGGGGAAAAGATGATTTGTATATCATTTTGCAAGTTTCACACGGGGCTCTGAGATTCTGTGAAGTTGGTGCAGCAAATGAGAGCAGCTGGGTGAGCAGCACATACTCACTTGTGTGTGGTTGGAAGGAGGGTTTTCATAGGGAGTGGTAGTTCTCAGACTGTCTATCTGCAGTGTTGTATTTGCTATGTCACCTAGACAATCCACTGGGAATAATTTCTCAAGGTTAGTAAATGCCAGATACTACATTTGTTCCTGGTCTTTTTAAGGTTTGTTTGGTTGTGTTTTTTTTCAGAGGCAAGTAGTTGGACACCCAGCTCATCACATTCTTTAGGTATTCTAGATATATTTTTTTCAGACATCTTTACACTCCACCCTTGAACTTTGTTTTTAAAGTCTCATACTCTCACCTGGACAGACAGAAAATAAAATATTTGACCAGTGACTATTCCATTGAACTGCATCAAAACCAACATGTATGGACCACAAAATACATCCTAATAAAATGTACCCTCTTTTCAAAAAGGCTCAGCACAAAGGATAGCTTGGATGCTTGGCTCCAGTAGTGCAGTAAAATTGTGTCTGACATCTGTTTAATACCACTATGTGGAGCTTAAAAGTGAAGGGCAAGCCTAAGGATTCAAGCTGATGGAAACCTGCTGCCAATGCAGTGTGAGTGCTCATGTAGTTTATTAATCTTGTCAGTTGTTACTACCTTTTTATCTGGATCCTGTTAACTTAGGATTTGTATGTAACTCATGGAAAAGATCCGCTTTTGTTTTCTTTCTTTAGATATGAAAAGTCTGTTGGCATGAGTCTTCAAAGGCATTAAGTCAGTAGCATCATGGAAATTTGGCTATGTTTTGAGCACTTGAGTAGCTATAAAAATTAGTCTAGGTTATTTTAACAGGCTATTGTTCCACAATCTATCTCATCTTTCCTTCTATTTTTTTCTTTTTTCTTTTTATAACTTTCAAGTCAGTTAAAACTACTTTGCTTTTATTCCAGTTCAGTAAAAGCTGTTACTTAGTCCGTGGGACTTCATAATTTCAACATTATATATACACTAAGTATGCCAAAAGCACATAGAAACACAATACAAACAGCTGAGATCTTTTGCATGTGGGAGACTATCACTCTGTAATGGACAAATTCTCTTATCTTTATTTTCTTAGAACAAAATTAAAGAACTCAATATGCTTATGCAATGGAGGACAAAACAGATTTGATCCTCTATTTCTTTTTTTTTTCTTGATTCAGTTACACTTGATTGTGTATATCTTGGGTTATTTCTTTGCTGTTGACCCTTGGCAAGTGTTCTACTATCATGTAATCTGCACATTTTCTCCCTTAATCCTCCTGGAAGGAATAGAAGTGACACTTACATGTCATAAAGCAAAGCTGTGATCAGCACCCATCCGTGCTCCCAGAAAGTTCTTCACTGCAGAATCTAACTGCATTCATGCTGAGTATCTTTACAATCTTCCCTCTGCTCTCATCTTGCTATTATTTTGGGGACCAAAATTATGCCTTCAACTCTTACTATCCAAAATATTCTTATCTTGTTCAATGTGTAAAATCATTTTATTACCACTTGCAGTACTTGAAGATGATAACTGTTGGTTTGATTTTTATTGCTGCTATGCAATATTATGTAAGAAGCAGCTTTGTAATTATTTACTTCATTATTATTTTTGTGTATTTTAAAATTGACCTCACTTATAGTTTGTGCCAATCAATTATATAATTCATTATTACCAGTACTATACTACATAATATTCTACCCTTAGTTTCTTTCAGTTTGTTTTCAAGGCAGTGTTAACAGGAAAATGGCCTAAAGACTTTCTGGGCTTTAATTCATCAAGGTTTTTAAAGTGAAAAATGAAGTTATTTTTTTCACAGCCTACACAGAGGCTCTGTAAACATAGTGCTATTCCCCTGCACTCCACCTCCAGCTCAGCAGTATCGAGTGTCTCCTCACTGGGAGCTCTTTTCAGAGTGATACTCAGGGCTGGCAAGTTAATCCAACTGTTAATAACTTGGATAGAAGCCTGAAAGATAGAAAATGCACTGAGAAAAAACATGGATTTGATTTCTTTAAATATTTGGGGATTATGATTAGCTGTTAATGTCATATCCAGGCCCATGAGATTCCTTCCAATACCATGCTGCCTACATGTGGAATGCTTTTCAGACACACTCAAGAAACCACATCTTACCTCCACAAGATTATTGGCTAAAGTCTGGTTCCTTGTCTTTCATTCAATACTGTAAAATGTATTTTTTAGCAATAGGAAGATTTTTAAAGCTGTACACTTCATTTCAATCATTCTTTGGAGTTGTGATCTCTTTGTTTTAAACACTATCACTAATACATCCCTACTCCCATCACACATTATTTACTGTGTGATGTAAGTGAACACTCTTATTTAACTGTAGTCAGACAAAATTTTCTTTAATAATATCACATTTTAAATCATCTAAATGTTTATAAGGGGGGCAAAAAAAAAAAAGTAAATTATTATCATGTTAATTGGATTAGATTTTTAATGAAGATGGTAGAAGGTGCAAAATTTGAGGAACTTCTGAAAAATCTCCCTAAGTACATATTTCTATATTTTTCAGCTTAACACCCTTGGAATTGATCCCTTTGGGTCCTAGCATTTTTGCAGCCCTCACAAACAGGAAGCTGGTTCTTGGTATCAGACTTGATTCTGCACTGTTTCCATGCAGACATTCCTTTGACTTTGAGGTTTGTCTTGCATTATTTACCCTCATGTACAAAAATACTTACTATTTCAAACACTAGAGCTTTATCAGAAGAGGTTGGAAGCTCTATTAAGAAAGTGGCTTTTCTCTACTCTGCCCTTGTAAGACCACCTCTGGAGTACTGTGTCCAGTTCTGGGCTCCTGAGTTCAACAGGGATAGGGATATACTGGAAAGAGCCTAATGGAGAGCTACAGATGATTATGAGACTGGAATATCTGTCCTATGAGGAAAGGCTAAGAGTCCTGGGGCTTTTTAGTCTTGAGAAGAGAAGACTAAGAGGGGACCTTATTAATGTCTACAAATATCTGAAGGATGGATGTCAAGTATGGGCCAGTATCTTTCAGTGGTGATAGGACGAGGGAAAACAGCACCAAGTTGCAACACAGGAAGTTCCACCTCAACATGAGGAAAAACTTCTTTACTGTGAGGGTGACAGAGCACTGGAACAGACTGCCCAGAGAGGTTATGGAGTCTCCTTCTCTGGAGACTTTCAAGATCCATATGGACACATTCTGTGTGACCTGCCCTAGGTGTTCCTGCTGCAGCATTGGGGTTGACTTGATGATCTCCAGAGGTTCCTTCCAACTCCTATGATTTCTAAAAATCTGATTATTGGTATGCTGTATTTTTTGCTGCCTGCAATGTCATTCAAAGTGGAAAGAGACATTTGGAAGTACTTGCTGAAACACTGTCTTCAGCATCTTCCCAAGACATTTACTTACTAAGCATCCAGATGTGCCATATATAATCTTTTATTTCTTTTGGACTCCTTTCTATTCATAGAGTTGCAAGGGCCTACAGTAGTGAGAAATGACTCCTCTGTATTTTGGTAGTTCACTGATGTCATGTAACCTAATCAATTTTCAATATAAACCCTGAGCTTTATCATAATGCACAACAATTTCTTTGTTGGTGTGGTGATGGTGTAGGAGAGTCTTCGACAAATTTATTTGGGATATTGTACTGCAAATTGTACTCTCATACCTGAAGAATCTCGGAATAAGTCAGCAGCAGCTTTTGTGGATGCTGGCTAGTTTCTATGTAGTCAGCCTGGGTAACGATAGTAATATAATTGTGCCAGGCTACAGCACAAGTATGAAATACTCAGCCCGTCTGGAAAGCTGGGTGAATAATGGGACAGACAGCCTGAGCTAACCTCTGTGCTTCTTTGGCTGCACTTTGTCAGAACTTGAGCTAGCTTCTTTAAACTGACCTTGGCAGGCTGACGTATGCTACAGTCTCACTGTGACTTCACACCTTTAAGTGCAGTGAAGGCCCATCTTTGCTGTGGTTTGCTGCAGTGAGTACAGCATGTTTCTCAAGTGCCAGATTTGTTGGGGGAAAAAAAAAAAAGAGAGAGAAAGAGCTGATTTCCTTTCAGGAAATCTTAATCCTATTAATGTCAACAGCAGAACTCTGCTTCATTCCAAGGGATGGGATGGCACCCTGCAAACGTGGAACTTGTGTTTCTGCATCTCTTAGCAAGTGGAAAGCATCTAAGAAAACATCACATGAGCCCTCTCTGTATCACAAAGGCAGTCAGGAAGGGATCTACTTATGTTAGGCCTCTTTCCTTACTAACCCAATGGGACTGGAAAAAAAAAATCTAAAACGTTTCTATGGTCTTGTGTTTGGTAAGGAAATGAACTCAGGAGGATGGATTTGCGTGAGCCTAAAAGGTTGGTGACACTTTTAAGATGAGAAAGACAAAAGGAAAATACTGTGCTTGTGCCTGACAAAGTAAAATCATTGACGAGGGTATTTTCACAATTAAATATTCAAGAACTTGGTACAAACTGTGCTGTGTGTCTCTGTTACTGAAAACAGGGCAATTGCTTCAGTCAAAAGTGAACACATCCAGTGGTTGATTAGTTACAATACCAGAATTGATGGCTTGTTTATCCAAATGTTACAAATTCTCTGGTTTTCAGTTTTCCTTTTGCGGTAGCTGTTGTCTCTGCTCTGCAAATGTGGTTACCAAAATGTGGTAACTATATAAATGAGGGAGGGAGCCTATGGTGATACTGATGCAAAATATGCAAACAACTTCAGCTAAACATAGCTTTACCATGGTTTTGTTATATAAATGTCAACTTGAAATTAAATGTTATGGAAACATTTCTTTTATCTTTATGGACTCTACCAGCTGCACACTTACAGTTTTCCCAAGTACAGTTTACATTTATGATGTTGTTTAAATCTATCACATACATTCAACATGCACAAAAGGATTTTTTTTAAGTAAGCTGTTTGCATTTGTGCAGTAATTACCTAGAGTCCAGCTTCAGTCTTCTCATGTGCAAGACAAGTTTGTTCTGACTCCAGGGAGACCAGAAGCCACTGGAGCTGGTAGCAGCAGTTTGATTTTTCCACAAACTTAATGATCTGAAGACTTCTTATATTTCTGTTGCAGGACTCACACTGTGTCATCAATTTACAAATTGTGGACAAATTTTCTCAGTATATTAGCTAATTAGACTTCTCCCCTTGAATATTTTGCAGTGCCATTGCAAAGACTGCATTATTTCTCTCCAGACATCTGGATTGAGGCCTACCTAGTAATGGGAATAGTAAGAAAAAATGGTAATTTTAAAACATTGTCCCAACCAACTCCTCTGATCAGGCAAGTTGCAAATATATTTTAAACCAATAGTGTCCCTTCATGTAATAACAATATGTTATTGTCCCTGTGGTGCAAAGTGTAAATGTTAGGTACTACACATACAGTTAAAGCACTGGATTAGCTCAGCCTTATCGTGCAGACTTCTCTCCAGACAACAAATCTGATACTGAAGCTACAGAAGCAGGCAGACGGGTATTATTCCAGACACATCATCCCACTCTGAGTCATGAAGAATAGACACTGGCATTCATTAACACTGCCAGCCTGCCTGTCCTGACATGGGCTGGGTTCAGTGGTCATTGGATTAGAATTTGAAAATAGAGCTCACTTCTGTCTCTATATTCCCTGGTTTCTGAAAAAGATTGATTTTGTACCCACATATAGTGAAGATTTATAAAATAAAGATGCAAACAGAGCACACGCACAGGAATGGAGATTAACTGCCTCTCAGGGTGCCACACAGAAGTGGCATCAGGGCAATTATTAAATAATAGATTTAGGCAAAAAAATGAAAATATACATCTTCAAAAAACTAAAGCTTCATAAATCACTCATGATTTGTGTATACATCCTAAAAATACACATGGACTCATGAACTTTCATTAGGCAACCTGATAGCAGCAGAGTCTGTCCAGCTCCATGGCCTGGGGTTTGGGAAATTCCTGAGCCCCAGCCTGTTGGTAAGGAATTGGCTTCATGCGGGAAGAAACTTCTGGAAGGGCTGGATAGACTTTGGTCTGTTCCTCTGTGATAGCAAAACACTTCATTGCAGAGTTTATTCCATGACAAAGCAGACATGCATGGACCTTAATTAGTAAGGCTCCATTTATTTATTTTTTTAATTCTGGAAATAAATAAATGGTAATTTATATAACATTTTAAAGAACATTGAGGTGCTTCATTTACTGTTAGCTTACACACATTCAACCAACCAAAGGCTTCCTGAAGCACTAGCAACAGGTTGTAACAAGAAAGCAAAACTGAAAACATGGGAATAAAAACTGTCAGTTTACCTGTAGGCTTTTGTAAGTGCTTTGTGTCTAAAGACATTTTTTTCCTGCTGTTGCAAATTGAATTTTTCAGAAGAATCTTTGATAATATTGTCATGTCCCCAGTAAATTGATTAGAAGTGAATCTCAGGCATAAGTGCTTCAGTTGATGGCAACCAAGTGGGAGGGTTTGGATTTTTTTTCTTTTTGTCCATGAAGCAAAATCGACTAAATACTGTTAATTCCTCTCTCCCCTTTCCTCCGAGGCGAAGAGCTGCCAGAACAGCTAGGGAGAGGCTGCAACTTGCTATTAAGAAAACATTGTAACCGTGTGGGCAGTCAGGTTCTGTATCAGGTTGCCCAGAGGGGCCATGGAGCCTCCTTCCTTCCCTGCAGATACTTCCGTCTGGACTGGACAGTGCCCTGAGCAAGCTGATGTAATTGAGCTTGCTTTCAGCAGGGGGCTGGGCAAGATATCTCCTGGAGGTCCCTTCCAGCCAACATGAGACTGTGGTTTTTATGATTCACTTTGTAAAATAAGCCAGTGTGACTTTAGTTCTGTTAGAGATTAACACGATAATTTTATCAGACAGGTCCCTGGTTATTTCTTTGCCTGTGATTGTCTGAGCTCAGTGGTGCTCTGGGCATACTGCAAAACTGTTTATTTCATACAGTTTTATAGGAAGGCTTGACTAAATGATCTTGTTAAATCGAAAAGGATTTCTGTTGCTTTGATATATTAGTTTATTGGGTTACTTCTTTATCTATGTGCTCTCATATGACTGGATGGATGCTGTTACATGATTTTTCACTTAAATTAAGATGCCTAGTCCAGCATTTATGCTTTAAGTTTACAAAAATAAATGTTCATAACAAGTCACAAAATATATGAAAAGAAAAAGGTTCAGCTAGAAGAACTTGTTTTTTACAAATATATACAACATTTTTGGCTCACCCTGAACCCAGTCTTTCAGTTGTCAAGTTTCCTGAGCAATTAAGAGACAGGCAGGCATGCATCTCTGCTGGGAGGAGAAAAACACTGCTCTCACTACAAGGAGGTGCAGTCAGCTGGTGTATCTCAGCTAAGAATGATTTCTGGCTGTCTGAACACTGTGTTTGTGTCTCATACATAAGCTTAAGCCACTCCTAGCCTAGGAAGGACAAATTTTCAACTGTCACAAGTTTCTCACATACACTTGAGTTAACATCTCAAAGACAGGTAAGCATTTTAGACTCTAGGAGACTCAGAATTTGCAAATGCCCTACAGTGCCTGTCCTGTGCTGATTTTTTGGCCCTTGCACAGCCAGGAGTCATTCTTACTTGTAATACACCAACCAGCTGCACCCCTCTGTAGTATGAGTGGTGTTTCTCCTGCCAGCAGAGATGCATGTCTGCCTGTCCCCTAGTTGTTGGAAACCACAATCCTCTTCACTGGGACATTCCATGAAACTACTTAAGGCTAGTACTTCGTATATTGAAGCTCCAGAAAACTGACTTTAACTGAGTGATTAACGAAGGGATCCACAACTTCTTCTCCAAACTTTAAGCATGCAGTCAGTGTTTGGAAGTATGTACTTGCAATCATCTCTGATTGAACTATACTAATAGATCATAGAATCATAGAATTGTTTGAGTTGGAAGGGACCTTTAAAGACAATCTAGTCCAACCCCTCTGCTGTTGCCAGGGTCATCTTCCACTAGATCAGATTGCTCAAAGCCCCATCCAGCCTGGACTTCAGCACTTGAGTGAGTGCTTACAGGATCAGCATCTGGGAAAGGAATCTGCTCTGCTAATGTAAAATTAATTTAAAGTTATCCCTCTTCCCTTAATATGTCTAAAAAGGCAAACTTGTTTCCCACTAATTTCTGAGCAGGATTATTTTGGCAAGGGGCACAAGCCACTGTAAGATAAACTGCTGGAAAGTAAAAGCACCTTCATGTGTTGTTTCAAAGAGACAAGCAGCAGCTTTAATGTGTTTAAGAAGCTCAAAGGGCAGATTTTTCCCCGTATGGAAAAATAAGTGATCGCTTTGTGTATTTAACTCTCTGCATAAGCATAATAGTTGTTCCAGAGCCTTTGCAACTCAGCATTTAATAAAATAACTCATTATCGAAACAGAAATATTATTGTTGCCAAAGCAATGTATAAGCATACCATTGGCACACAGAAGCCAGACGAGTGAGCAGCAGCTGACTTCCTCACAAACATCCCAGGAGAGGTGGGTCCTGCTGTGGGCACACAAGAAGCTGCTCTTCCACTCCACTACCACTGCTGGTCTGCTTTAGGAGCAGGACATTCTAGGGACTTCAGAATGTCTTGTTTGATGCACTGAGGAAATTATGTTGCCCTCTTTCCAGTTGCAGTGATTATGAGATAAAAGACCCTGAAAACAGGGGAAAATGAGTCGCATCGTCGGGCTTTAGCTGGAGGTAGTCAGGCAGAATAAAGCCTTATTTTGAAAAGTTAGTGTTACATCTTGCTTTAGGTCACTTCAAGAGCTGCTCTGTTCTCAAAGCAATGTGTGATATAAAACCACAAGCTGTTTACCAACCTCGGCAAGGCGTAGTTCTTGACAGTGTGTATCTGTTCTTTGCTTTTAAACATGAAGAAACTTAAAGCATACAAAGAAATAGGTGAATACCCCATTCCCTCCTCCCTGATGTGAGACTTTTTGCTCCTTTCATGTTTATATCATATGGATGAGCATAGAGAGAGGAGATAAGTGTTGCCATAAATACATTAAACCTAGGAAATTCTCATTGTCATTTGAACCCTTCAAGATGGAATTCTTCTTTTGCAATCTGACATGCTCCTGCCATCAGGTCCTGGGCTGTTAGTACTGCTGCCTATGAACAAGAAAGGGCACCTCAGATTCCAGAAAGCACAGAACTTATTTAGATTAAACAAGACAAGACTAATGGTGTGGTATAAAATGGAACACCCTCAAGCTAAAGTGCAGTGATTGATTTTTAGAAGTAAGTTTAATACTAACAATGCATTATGTTGGAAAAATATTCTGTGTTCCATTTCTATCCTTGTTTACTACTGGGAGAAAACTATAAAAAAACAGGATTTTCTCTGTACTGGTGATATTTATGATTCGGCTCATAATTCCCAACACAAGCCATACTTCCACTCAAGTCAACTGTAAGCTTTCAGTAAAGACCAAAAACCCAAATGTTAATTAAAGGAGTGAATTAAGTAAGAGAAAGAGACCTAGATCTTGGTACATTGAAGAAATTTTCAAAAACAGTTCTTGTTTATGTCGTTATGACATTATTCTGACAAGTTTAATGAGCTCTGGCATTTGTGGCTGCTTAGATTTCTGTAGTAGTTGTGATGGGTTTGGGGACTATAAGGTAGCCTGGAGTTTTAAATACTGTTGTTATGCTTACCCTTGTTTGAAATTCTGTCATGAATATACAGTTTTCTTCAGGGCAAACTTACTCTCTCATCCTCATGCTCCTAAATGGAGTGTTTAAAGGTACTGTTCTGTATTTCAGTATATTGTTGTTCCTGTCATAATCAACCTGCTGAATGAAGGTATCATAAAGTGAGCAGATTAACTGGTGTTCGTAATGTTTTGTCATTTTGTACCATTCTTCCTACTGTCATCACAGGCTGCTATAGTATAATCCCAATGTACTGTGACATTTCCACTTTAAATACCTTTTTTTTATTTAAAAAAAAAAAAAAAAGAGTGTAGTTTATTGTCATATCCAGCATTCTAGTAACATGTGAGTTGCAATAGTATTTAGTGACAGCAAATGACCTGGAACCCCTATGCAAAGCCAAGTATTCCATAGATTCTTCATCTGTAGCATGAAATTAAACATTGCTGTTGTAGTAATTGTGTTGTTTTGCTTAGAAAGCTATTTCTGAGGATTTGTAGGTACTGCTTTGTTCACAGGTCTGAAATAATAAAAAAATCAGAGGGAGGCAAGTGTTACTAAGAGGCCTTCTTGAGGGATATGATGAAGAGGAGTTCCTTTTACTCATGTACTGCAGCAGTATATTTGCAGGACTATGTTTGAGTGGTCCTTTTCCCTGATGAACTCTTTTAATTCTCTCTTACTGTCCACACACCACTGAAAAATATATCTTAAATCAAAGCAAAATCCAATGCATAATATACTACTGGAGAAAAATAGGAAAAATATGAAGATCAATTTATGTTCCTTAGCTCTTCAAAAACAATGGAATATTTTAGGTGAAAATGCACAGTGGATCTTTGAGTGCTGCCCACAGTATCAAGGTACCATAGTCATGTTGGGCTAGTTGTCTTAATCCCAAATGTTGCAAGAAATTTTATTCCAAATTTTTTCTTAAGATAAGCCAAGCAGGCACCTGAATTTGACTTATTAAATTTTCAGCAGATTTTGCTTTCTTCCTTACCTTCAACTGAGATTTAAAAAAATACTGAAATATCCTCACTGATTATAAATTACAGCTCATGTTTTAAATGTTGGGTATGAACTTAAGTATAATAATATTTTTTCAACACAGTAACTTGACATCCAGAAGTACCTGTCCATATTAGAAGATGCCCAGAGAAAGTCCAGAGAAAAATTTAATCCAGATACATGCTCCTGGACCATACTCAGGAATTGTCTAGGAAAATGTTATTTTTACTCAGGCCAAGAAGATGCTAGTGGCAGTCCTCACTATTTAATGGTGTAGACCATCAGGAGTAACAGCCCCATTCCCTGGCACAGTGTGATTTACTAGTCTAGCTGAGTCACACCAAGAGAGATGAGCTCCAGAGGCTAAGTTAGACAGGCTTTTTTTCCCAAGCCAGTGTGGTTTCTACTCATTTTAAACCTCCAGTGGCACTGTTGGCCACTGATGGACAATTAGATAAAGTAGCTGAGTGATATCTGGCCCCATTACCATCAATCACACCTTGGCTTCAGCAGAGCCAGAGCTGAACTCTCAGCACTGAGTAAAGAGAAGACTCTTAGCTGTGGCATAAAAACTATTCAGCAGTCCTACCATTCTTTTGTTCTTTTGATTTTGCTCTCTTACTTCATAAAACCACAAATGTGGTAATGGCAGTATTTCTGTCTTAAAATCTGAAGACCTGAAAAGCTGATTTTGAAGTGGATCAGGCTGATGATTACCAGAATGCACTTCTTTCTTACCTATCTTAGACATTTCTTATATAAAGGATCATTTTTCTGATTAGCAAGAGATCTGAGTACAGTGTGTTAGCAAACACATTTACATGAAAAGGTTATTTGAGTATTTCCCTTTGCCCTAGATTGTGGACAAGGTTAGAATAAATAGACAGCAATGGAATAAATGGTTTTAAAAAAGACGTTATGCAGTGGTTTTCATTTTTTCAGCTTCATACTGTAATTCTTTTAATTTTCTCCTTTGCATTATAATAAAGTTTTATCTTAATTTTGTATTTGTTCTAAAATACATTCTAAATGCTGCAACAGATGTACAGTGATAAATACAACATAATTTCTATTCACATTTTAAATTCATTTTCTTGGGAAATATCTGTGTTGAAGGAAAGGTTGCCAGGTGAGCTGCCAGACTTATCACTGAGAGTTAGGGCTATTTGATGCAAAAAAAAAAAAAAAAAAAAAAAGCCTACATCATTGTCTAAATATAGATTTTGTTTACTAAATTAAGCAATCACATTTGAAAATTTTGGTCTACAGAAGACCTACTCTTTGGGTTTGATAAAAGGAGTGTTTTGTCATTTTCTACATATCTGAGCCACCTGTAAGGCAAACAAGGATCTTGGCATCGAAACCAGTATCACACTTCCCAATATTCAAAATAGTTAAAATCTGGAAAAACACATGCTTTATTCTTAGTTTTGTGTCAAAATCATCTTCTTTTGAAGCCCGTGAAAACCTTCTAAAAAATATCTAGGTCACAAGTATCTCTGAGCATTAAAAGCATCAGAATAAATGTTTCTTGTTTGCTTCCCTTCCCTTCCCTTCCCTTCCCTTCCCTTCCCTTCCCTTCCCTTCCCTTCCCTTCCCTTCCCTTCCCTTCCCTTCCC
>NW_009952052.1:2962284-2971919 GCF_000747805.2 Chaetura pelagica
CCCTCTCCCTCTCCCTCTCCTCATTTTTCTTTTCTGCTCATGTTCTTGCTCAAGGAAGAATGATGCCTAGAGATCTTTATCTTGGTGTTTTATTTTTTTTTCTCAAGGATAGAATGGATTATGAATTGTGCATTGAATAACACTGTGATCCGTGTCCCCTAGGTATCAGAGGCATTTTATTTGCTTGGTTTTGATTACGCCTCTTGTTATAACCTTGTCATTACTTTGTCAATATAAGCCAAATACAATCAATTTAGCAAACATGGCTAAAAATATGACTCTTAAGAAATATGACACTTTTTTTGACACTGCAGACTTGAACTCTCTCATACTTGATGAACTGCTTTAATTTTTAGAATGACTAAACATCCTGTAGGAGAATGAAAAATAAAATATTATTTAAATAAAATTTATCCATCAGAGCCTAACAAAACTCACCTTTCTAAACCAGTTGCTGCAAAAGCAAGTTCATTTCTTAAAAAAATTCAAACATTATATTCAATTCAAATATGTACATTTCTGAAGAACTTAACAATTAAACCAAAGAAAGAATATATTAAAAGATGGCACTGCTGCAGATTTCTTTTTTTTCATTTCAAAAACTGTTTCTAAAGTTTCCTATCCAATTTATATTTGCTTTAAGACAATGAGGTATTTATACTCCACCTCTCCACAGACAGGACTGTGCTGATGTTTCAGAGTAGGAGGCAGTGTGGTATCAAACCCTTAATGTGCTGCACTATTCCACTTGAAGAAAAGGTTGAAGTGAAAGTCCGTTTTAAAGAAAGCGAACAGGAGAAATTTATGAGCTTTTTCTATGGGAGAGCGCTTATTCTCCATGCAGCTTTTGTCAAACATTTTTAACAAATTGTTATAACCTTTGTCATATCTCATTTTCTTGCATAAACAAGTCATATTGAAACTATAAATGATGGAAAATCTAATCCACATGGCTTGCACTATCAAAACTGTTAAACCATATTCTTTTCCACCATGTCAGCAGTGCATTATCTGTTTTATAGGAATGTTGAAAAGATTGCTTTTTAAGGGATATACACAGGACCTGCATAAACGTGCTTCTCACGCCTGTACTAGCTGACATTTTCACTTTCAGTTATTCCTGAAGCTAGCAAAATGCTCCAACATTTATTTTTCCATATCCTATCAGAGAGGATATATCCTCCCACCTCTGATAATTGTCTGCTCAGAGACACCAGAACACGTACTGAGGCTGATGGAGCTTCTACTGCCTTCCTGCCTTGAGTGTGCACAACTAGTCCAGGATGCAACACAGTACATCAGCTCTCAGTCCAACAATACTATCTCCTTAATGGAAACTTAGCGCCTTGGAAATTGTGGGTGTGTCTAACAGTAACTCCTACTCCAGGAGATGATGGTTTACTCTGTCCTCACCAGCTCCATGGTACACTGAAGCCATGAAGTCTCCCTTTCTCACACACCAAGAGGGGTGAGAGTGCAGAAAGCATCTAGGTAAAGCAGGGACCTCATGTAGGGCAGCACACTTACCAAATATCTGTATCTCTGCTTTTGTGAGAACAATTCACCAAAACTAATAGTCCCAATGAAAGTGTAACAGTGCTGTGAATGACTGTCTCTTTCCTTCCTTTCTTTACAGGGTTTTTACTGGGTATTGTATTCACTTATCTAAATCTGTAATGGATCTTTTGGTGCCATACATCCAGTATAGTCTTCAGCATCTTTGTTTATCTAATGCCTCACACAGTTTTTATGCATTCAAGAATTAAAAAAATCATTTAAAGGTGGTACTTTGGTACTTGACTAAGCAAGATCCTGCACACTGTTAAGAAAACATAGGCTCTGCTCCTGGTTGTGAGAAGGAATTACTTATGAAGGGGTTCTGATAGCTTCTTTGTAGACTAGACCTCATAAATGCAAAAAAAACCCCTTTCTGTAAGTTTCCAAGCAACTGCTTTAGTTCTGACTTTCTACCGGTGGGAAAAGTAAGAGCTACTTTTTGGTCATAGTTAAAGTTGGCAAAAGCTTTCAAACATTTGCTGCCTTCCGTAGAAAATCCAGCATAATGGCACTGCCAATGGTTTGCAAACAGTTTTGGTCATAAACTTGAAAGTTCTTGTATTTATGGGGACTAAATCAGACCTCAAGTAATACTGGAACATAACTCTGGTGGTCTAATCACTTAATTATGTCACTTTAACAGTGATACATTTTTATTATTTACAGAAGAGGTCATAAAACTCTTTGCAGATGTTTAACTTCTGATTATTTTAATTCTAGTAGTAAATAACATAGCAAAGTAGCTTTTAAAGATCTTCCCTGAGTGTATTTTTTATGCTTATGATATTCCCTGAGTAATGTTTTAACAATAGCTATAAGCTGAACATCCTTTTCTATATGTGCAGCCCTTAAATCACAGACTATAGTAAAATTCTGTTGCGAACCAAATAAATGGAGAATTGGTAGCTCCTAATTAACCAGTAAGAAAAGTTTATGAGAGGCAGATTGAATTAATATCAAAGCTTCTGAGTTATACTATCTTTCATAAATTGGCTTTTCTCCAATTAGTGTATGCTTTTAGAGGCAGGGCAATAAGATGAAAGGATCTGCATCAAAACTGATTACTGCTGAAACAAAAGGAAAGTTGCTGCTTTTGATAAAATTCAAGAGTATGGCAGTGCTTGAATAATTTTAGGGGAAGTTCCTGCCTAAGGCATATGTTTTACTGTCTGATACTGTATTCATGAGGAAAGACCATCTGTTTTTTTCAGCCTGAACAAGTATATGATCCAGACTGAACCACTAGAGGCCAAATATTGTTGCTGTGTGTTTTGCTTTGTACTATTCTCTACCTACAGCAGCATTCTCTTACATAGCACGTATCATTGCACATAGTTCAAATGCTGGCATTCAGAAATACTGTTTCCTCTACTGAGGTTTATAAAATGACTATCCAGGGCTTCATGCAATCCTCTACACTTCATCAGTCACTGGAGAAATAGTTCAGGATAGGAAAGAACAACTTCTGATGCGCTTTGACCACTTTGGCTCTTGAAACTTAGGGATTTATTTTTGCTGGACAGATCCTTGTCACATGCAGCCAGGTGAAAGGCTTTGCTCTATCCCCCATGCCTTTAGCTCTTGATGGGAAATAAGAGAGGTGCTTTTGTTGAAAGGCCTGAGTAAACAGATTAAATTTAAAAAGGTTAAAAAGTGAATCCTGAGCATTGATTTACTTTGAAGGAAAGCACATCAGTGATAAACAAACTACATTAAATATACCACAATACTTAATCCTTTTACTTTCATTGCTGGTGCTGTGTTTTACAGCACTTAAATTTATGGTTTTAGTTTTGCAAGGCTACTAGGACTGGGTTTGTCCCCTCCTCCAAAGTGCTTACAGTCTAATTTTAGACATAATATGCTGAGTAGCAGTAAAAAAAAATGTTCAGTGTTGGAGAGAAGAATGAGGGATAAAGGGATAAGAGTTGAATGCAAACATTTTTCATTTGTTCTTTAATATATTAATTGATAATAATGTTCCATTCCTTGTTGAGTTTCTGAAAAAAATGTGAGAATGAAAGGTAATAGAGGTTTAGAGAAATATCTTTCCAAGACTGTTCTTACCTATGGCTGTAAGGACTGTTCCTGCTTTTCATAGATAATCTGCAGAACTGTGTCTACCAGGTGCTAATCTAAGCTGCACCTGGCTTACCTGAATATTTACTTTTATTTGATTAATACACTGCTTAACTGTACCGGTTCCCTCTCCTGACTCAGTTTTCCTGTCTATCATGAATTAACACTTTGCCCACAGTGATCTTCTAAATCACAGTTCTGAGGAACTATAGCAAAGCAAGTGGTGGGTTACTGGAGGATGGTTTTGTGTCTGCAGGACTGGGCTGGGACTGGGTTCAGACTTATTCCACGTATAAAGACTTTCTGTGTAGCCTTAGGCAAGTCCCTTACCTTTTCTGTGCAGAGATCTCCAGCTGTGATATGGGAACAACAAGCTTTATTTTTTTTTCCTGATGCATCTGTTTTCTATAATTATGCAACAAGAGATCTCTTCCAAAAGAAAACTTGTAATGTGTATTTGTACAGAACCCAATACAACTGGGCCTCCAATTTAGTTGATATTACTGGAATACAACTAAACAAGAGCAATTTTTAATACCTAAACACAGAGGAAGCAAGAAAATATAATTTCAACTGATTCAGGACTAAAGACATTCAGCAAATGGAAATGACATCCTTTTACTGTAAATTCTTAGTCACTTCTTAATTTTATTTTGCCCTCTGTGCAAGCCTTAACAAGGAGAAACCGCATTCATGCCTATGACAGTAGGATGTAATTATAGGGGGGTTGTATCTGAAGACTGTAGCAGCTGAGACTGCTGGTAATGTTCTGGGAGATTTTCCTTTCAAAAAAAGTGGGGGAAAGGGGATAAAAATTGCTCACAAGGTGAATTTTTGTCACTGGAAAGAGTTTATTTATGAAACCTTTATTGTATATATGCTGATCTTTATCTTTCCTCAGTCTGGAAGATAGACTGCATACTGTTTTATTTATGATTCTTGGTAGAGCTTATATGCAAACTCCTGCCAGATTTGATTTTCAGAGCAGAACTTCACCCCAGCAGTTGGGTTATATGCTACAAAATGTGCCTACAATGTCTTATCACGTTGCACATCAGATACAGAAATGTTGAACAAATAGACTTAATTTTTGTCTAATGTACTGGGTATATTACAGCACTAATATTATTAAAGCACTATGGAAACTCTGTAAGTTATAAGGGAAAGACCAGCTTTAGCTCCTGAAGCACAAGTGAGGACAGATGCAAAAATATAATAAAGTTTGTATCCAGCAGTTAGAATCATAGAAGACTTTAAGTAGAAAAAAGCTTCCTCAGATCACCCAGTCCAGCCTCCTTCTCAAGGCAGAGCTCACTTCAAAATCAGTTCAGGGCCTTTTCCAGCCAAGTGCTGAAAATCTTCAGGGTCATTGATTTCACAGCCTTGCTGGGAAACTTCTTCCAATGTTGAACCACCTTCACTCTGAATTTTTCGTTATATCTAATAAAAATTTTCTTTCCTGCAAATTAAGTCCTCTTTGCCTTCTTTATAATCAGAATTAGATAGCTGAGTTCAGAGCCTCCCTTTGTCCAGGCCAGACAAACCCAGCTCTGCTCGGACCCTTCTGTGTCTGTCATGAGCTGCAGCCCCTGACGACCCTGGTGGCCCTCCATTTAGCTTGCTTCAGGCTGTCCATCAGTCTCTCATGCTGGGAAGTCCGAAACTGGGCACAGCATTCCAGTTGTGTGGGTTTTCAGATGCCATGCAGTGAGAGTTTATCACTTCCCTCAACCTGCTGGACACGTTCTTGCTTGTACAGCTCAGTGTGTGGTTGTGTTTTATTGTCATGAGAACACACTGCTGAGAGATGTTCATCTTGGCCACTAGAAACACCCACACACCCCCCTGCCAGTACTTTTCTTAAAAGCTGCTTTATGTCTTCAGAATGATTGTGTTGGTTAATGGAAACATCATATTGAAGAGCATATGCACCCTCTACACGGATCGGTAATTTATATGCTTTTTCCGTTTCCCTGGAAGAGGTCTGAGCCCCTTTTGTATCAGGAAGGAGCCATTTGTACTTTCTTACAGATACATATCTGCATCAAGTACTATTAATTGAATACCTATTCATGTTGGGTTAGAGCATCTGCTAACAGGAGTTCCAGGAATTCAGACAAAAGCAAAAGGCCTGCCCATTTTTGGTTGACTAATTGCCCAGCATGACTGGCAAATGTTTTAAGAAGGGAATTTGGAAAACACTGATAAAATCAATTATTAGTACTTGCAAAATACAGTGCAATAATTAAATATATAGAACATGCACTGCCTTGCATTCATTCAGCATGCTGCCTGGCTGCTGATTAGTCAGTTCATGGTATTGTGGGTGAAATGAACTTCTGATCCAATTCATAGATCGCTTCACCAGCACAGTGGTATTATTATTATTATTATTATTATTATTATTAAAGCAGTAAAACAGGAAAGGATATTCCTTATCATCCATAGTGTAGGCCTCAGAGTGATACCAGCTCTACAGGCTCGTGTCTGTGAACACCATGTGTGCTGTGTGCTGTAAGCATCAGACATGGAATATGCAAGAATTTCTACATTGATACTGAGTATTTTCATCCTCCTCGCAAAGAGATTTAGCAGCATATTGGTGCTTTGTTTTGCCTGCACATATATATATACTAAGTTTGTTCCCAGAATGGTGCCTGTTCATTTAGGGCAGTGGTGCCATAACTCAACTCTCAGCTTCTGGTAGTTTGTACATTATGTCTGTTGCTCAGTTGCGTCAGATGGGGAGTTAGATGCAACATCTTAGCTCCTTGATAGCTTATATGGCAGATATTTGTGATCATGTGTGGAAGAAAAGATTTTTCAGACTGGGGAGAGGACTGTCCCATTGGTGATGTTCCCTTAAAGCCACAGGATGGCATAAAGGTCATCATGATACCAAAAGTAGTGTTTGTGTATATTGTGTCATTTTCTCCAAGAAAATCTTGCTTCTTGTGTTTGTTTCCATTAATTCTACCAGAGTTGCTTAGGGCGTTTGGATTTAGTAATAGGCTGTTCTAATGTCTTCAATGAACAAAGTTAAGTAGAGATTGAACTCCCGTCTATTAATGAATTCTGATCATTCATAGTCTTCTATTAATGGTGGATCAATATTCTATTAATCGTAGGATCAATATAAATACTGGATCAGGGTTCTGAAAAATATTAACAACTATTAATATTCTTTCTTTTTCAGTTTTCTCCTTGTGTTTGGTTGCTTGATTTTGTCCGTGTTTTCTACTATTCCTGAACACACAAAACTTGCTTCTGGTTGTCTCTTCATTTTGGTAAGTGAAACTTCTAAATACAAGACAGTTTTACAGATACTTTTAATATACACTCAAATCTTCTCCATCACCATGGAGAAAATGGTATAATTCCTGAATGCTTTAAGAAAGCAGACTTTTCATCAGAATCATGAAAAAAAAATAAAATCGAGGATTCTACCATCTTTTTTCTTTAAAAACAGATCAGATTGTATGAAAGTGTTAATAAAGAGCTATATTGCGTCCCCTTCTGTGCTTGAGAATTAAGGTGGTTTATAACTGGTAGTTTTTCTACTGCAGTTTAGCAGTGACTGAGCATGAAAGACCTTTGATGATGCTGCCATTTATAAATTCAGTATGTAATAAGAGGCACTTATACTTAAAATAGGAAATAATTTTGGTATCTTAGATACCAATTTGTGCTAGCTACTGGTAGCTACTGACATTTTAGTGGCAGCTGCTGCTGTAGAACGTGGTAGTTTCATTATTTCTTCATAATACATGCTTTTTGTATTATGTTTATCTCTCCTTTTTATCCTTCTGAGATAGATATAAATGGCTTTAATCCCTAAATGTGCTTAACATTTTTCATGCACTGTATGGAAGCCACTTTATTCATCTGCTTTTTGATGGGCCATTTAGTTCTCCAAGTGATGGCCTGAGGATAGGCAGTAGCAATCATTAAAATGTCACTATATACCCAGAGTTACCATGGTTATTTCAGTTCCATGTATACCGCAGACTGTGGCTTGTTAGGTAGCGCCTGGGGTGAAGGTGCTGTTGACAAATGCCAACATTTCAATTGTCATCACTGTATGTATCTGAAAGCCCTGGTCTTCAGACCAGCTCCCCAATTAATTATGGCATGAGCAGGCTGATAAGCGTAATGATGGTGTTTGTCTGTACAACATAATGTGCCACTGCATCAAGATACCAAAACTAAATGTTGAGAGCTGGCTGGGTGCAGATGTGTGGTGTTCTGCTCCATTTGATGGTTTGTTAGCAGGGTTAATTAGAGCAGGCTGTGTTAAATGTGGTATTTTGCTTCCTAGCCATATAAATGCTCTTTCTTTTACTGGAGAAGAAATCAGGTGGTGTTAAACCAGCTAAGAGTGATCAGATTTAATCTTCCACACTTACCTACTCCCATTATTTACGTATCTGAACAACACTTTGCAAATGGAAGTTTGTTTTAATGTTATGCAACTAGTTACATTCTTGCAATCGCTGTACTAACTGCTAAGATGTTCTGGTACAGAAAAAAGGAAAATTTCATTAATTTGAAAATAGCCTATTTCTAATAGCAGATGCTTTTGTGGCAAGTTTCCCTGTATATTTATGCAACTTGTTTGTAGAGACACTATTTGTTCTGACATAAAATATGCATTTCCCATGAGCCACATACTTGTTGATTGTGTTGGTATGCTTACAACTGCTGATTTCTCAGCTTGCTGAGATGAAGCACATTCCCTGTGCTTTGCCATGGCTCTCCCAGGAGCCTGAATGTGGAGGAGCTCTGCAAAGTCTGTGTAGCTGTGTCTGTTGGTGGAGTTGCTCTGCTCAGGGATCTGCTGCAGGAAGCTGAGGTGCATCCTGCTGCTGTGGCTTCAAAGGTGGAATTTGTTCATCTTAACATTTCTGACTGTACATCCTGTGGCATCCTCTGGACACAGAATGGGCCTTAAGGAGGATGATGGTTAATTCTTGAAGCATCAATACTAGCCCAGTTCAGCATTTCTGTGCTATCGCCTAGTGTGTTCAGCAAACCCTTGGCAGGAGTAAACCTAGTGATGACAAATTTTACGGCTCCTGCTGTGGGTCTCTAATGGAGAAAAATATAAACACAGCAAAGTATGAAGTTCTAGAAGAAGGATAAAGCTGACTGGTTTGTCCAGTTTGCTGATGCATGGTTTGCTGATGTATGATTTGCTCCTTCTCTGCATACTGAATCATTAGCTGATATTAGCAATGCTATCAAAGCAGGCTTTTGCAACCACAAACCAAAAGAAAAGTAATTTCTGCATTATCTCAGGAGCAGCTGTTTTGGCTGTGCCAATACATATCTGCATTTACTAGAGTTTTTGCAACCTTTTCCTCACAGTGATTCACACAACTCTTACAAATGTGTCCTTTAGTAGAGACAGTTGTATTAACTGTCAGAGGTCTGATTTAATACTGTTTTGGTACGTGCTTGAGAGAGAAGATACATGTTTATTTACTAATGAAGTGCCATAGAAATACAACAATCCATAGAGCTGCCTGCTGGGTTTCTGTGAACTGTTTACCTTGAAGATTTATTCCAGATGGTTGCCCCTACAACCATGTTAATGGGCTAAATAAAAGCTAATGTAATGTTCCTTCACATTAATACCTGAGCTGCTGTCTGCATTGGCACCTGTGGCTTTTGACATATTGCAGCTATTCACAATTGCACAGGGAGGTTAAAGACGGAAGTGTAGATGAGATGAGCAAACCTTTCCCTCCTCCTGAGAAAGGCCAGAAGACCAGAGAAGCTCCTTGTTCTGTAATTAGTCAATTCCATTTATCTCCCTCAGCCTCGCCTTGCAAAGGAACAAAGAACAGATCTCCTAGTCACTGCATCCTAAATACTCTCTCAGAAACATACAACTGTGCGCAGTAGCTCAAAGTAAATAATTGGTTAGGCAAGCAGCTTCAGCTGAGGGCTTCTGCACTTCAGCAGAGGTTAATGGACTTGTCTGCACTGCAGGAATG
>NW_009952052.1:2972112-3002117 GCF_000747805.2 Chaetura pelagica
GAATGCCCGAGCTCTGCTCCCAGAGCCAGAACAAACCTGCCGCGCCGTGTTGGGCCATGCCCAGCCAGGCATCTGCGCTAGTGCTGCCCTATTGCCACACACCTACTGATCAGGGGGCCTGTCAAGGGAAACACATATAATATTTTAATTTCATGTTCAAAATGAAAGTGCGTGTTACATACAGAAATACTGGCTTGTTACATCAGCCAATAATTTGATTAGATTTTTGTCCAGAAGTACTGATGGTCTCCAGAGGGAGAGCATCAGATAAAACTCCTTACACCCACAATTATAATTACGCTGTAGCCTCATCTGTGCGCACTACTTCTGGCACTGAAGTTATATATACCCCAGACAGACAGTAGAATAAACTCTACTTCAACATCCAAAAAAGCCACAAAAAGCTTAAGAATCCAGATAACACAGGAAGAAAATAAATGTTGGTGTATTGCTGATCTACAAGTACGTTTGTTGGCACTTTACCAAAGAGAAGTAGGATTTAGGCTGGGAAGGCAAAATCAAATCTTTTGGAGAAGATAGCCAAGAAAGAATGTATCTGGAACTGGAGGTCATTCACTCTTATCACCAAAATATCTATGTTTTAAGATTATTTTCAACTAAAGCTATGTGAATAACTGGTTCACTTCTGGTGTTTTGCTATCAATTCAAGAAAATAAATAAAATGTTTCTAATTGACCCACAAAGATTTGACAAATCCTGAAGTCCAAAAAAATTCTTGAAGCAGATAAAATGTTTCATTTGACCTGTCATAAGATCTTATTTGTGTATTTGAGCAGTGTGGAACTTTTGGCTTAGAAGTAAAATTGAGACTGTAGGAAAGAAATGTAATTTTATTTGAAATGACCAGGTATTCTATTATTTTCACAATTTTGTATTTTAATCTGGATGGAAAGATTTCAAAACTCAGGTGAATTTCTGCAGAACTGAGTTTATCAAATTTGTTTTGGCTTTTTCTCTGAAAAAGACTGGGGTAGAAACCTGTGCCTAGTTCTGTAAGATAAGGACCTCTGAAAACATACTCTAGGAACATATTCTTCAGGCAGAAATAGCTCCCAAAGACATAAAAGCAGACAGTGTGCAGAAGATTAGGGTAGCTTCTGTACGTACTGTGGTCACTTACACGAATTCAAGAGACAATCTAGTAAGTGCTTCTAGCAATTAAGAGCTTCTTAAGGTTTTTCTATTCTAACATTTTCCCATAAAAGAAATGTAGACAGAGGATTAAAACATGTAGGATGTTGTTGCCCTGTAGCAGACAAGCACATATTTAGTTTGTCTCTGCTCTAGGGGAGCGAGTCCATCCACAGAGATGAAAGCATAGAAAGCCACTACAAAATTTTAAAGCTGGGCAGAGTGGATTTTTAAAAATGGAGATGGGTAGTGCTGCATTCAAAAAGTACCATTGATCAGTTTAGATTTATTGTCCCAGAACTCGGATAAAAGATCACGAGATGTGAACAAAGGCTGGATGTATAGCTCTGTAAGACCAGCAAACAATGCATAAAAGCAAAAATGGAATAATCTTGAGATTTACTAGGCTTGTCAAAACCCAGAATCAGTGTTTCTCAGGAAATACTAATTTTAAACGTTTTTTTTCATCCTAAATCAAAGCAAGATTTTGGAATTTCAAAATTTCTGCACAGAAATCTCTGAAAAGTTATGTCTGTTAGATATGCAAAGCTGATGTTATCGAAAACAGAATAAGGGAAATTTAATGTTGATAATGTCATGCCTTCATGTCTTCAGTTTTATTTGGATTCATGTACACTCAAAAGAAGGTGAAAACATGAGCACAAAACAATTCAACAATGTGAAAATAAACAACCTGTTAGCTTTGAAAGAAAATATTCTTACCTTATCAAGGTGAATAATTTCACATCTTTGCTGATTAAAATGGTACTCTCCTGTTATGTATACTGATTTCAACAAGTCAGAGTTTACTGTTTGGACCAGATCTCATTTCAACTGCTAGAGAATTTTTGAATGCAAACAGAATTGACCTCCCACTGGAAATGTAAGTCCTGGGTGCACCTTTCTGAAACAGAAAATTATTAGGAGGAAGTCTGGCAGAAGGCAAAACCATAAGTGAAAAGGTGAATTTTAAAAACATAACAGTAGACATCCCCAAAGCTGTAATTCTGTCAGAAAGCAGTGCTGGTACTATCAACCAACCAAGCTCTAAAACAAGTAAGCAAAAACTGTAGCTGTGGAGAGAGATAAACTATAAAAATTATTTCATAACAAAGGAACATGGCACCACACATAAAACTGTAAAGGTATCTATGAAAAATCTGTTGTCAAGAGTGCTGAGGATGATAAAATACACTTCAAATCCATCAGAGAACAGAGACATCTTGATACTGGCATAAGCCTAATATTAATATGTTTCTGGACCTGATTACATTATCAGTATTGTTTTGTCCTTTATTTTCTTTTAGTCTTCTGTATTAAGCTGAAATAACCTTTGTAAAGAGAAGGATGCAAAATCTCATATTGAACGGAATAATTTTTCTCTTGTAATTAAAAAATGCAATCTATTGTAGTTCTACTGGGAAAGCTTAGATAGGCTTGATGACTAAAGATGACTAAAACAGCATTATTATACATGATCTGCAATCAGGCAAAGAAAAATCCCGCAACTGAATCACTTAAAGAAGATAGGATAACTATGAATAGTTATCTGTCTCAATGCTGTAGCGTTCAATAGCAAATGCAGTAGAAGACAACAGAGAGTTTCAGTGTCCCTGCCAGAGCATTTCCCAGGTAGGCAAAACTACCAACCAGCTAAACTTCCAACAGGAAATCTCCATTTCCTGTACAATGTTAAGATCACTGGAGTCACCACAGATCAAGGGCTGCTGTATGAAATACCATTCATGAAATTGTTTTCTATTCCCTCTGAACAAACAGAGAAATGGCTGGTACAGTGGAGAAAAATTGATAGAAAGGGCAAACCCACAAGCAGTATGAAGTGTTACATAACTCATGACCTGCTGCAATTTTAATATTAAAATTACTAACCTGTAGTAGGAAAGTCAGCATTGATTTACTTAAATATGTATATGATACTGTTTTATATTCTTGTTAGGTGTTCTTATATGAGAGCTGTCAGTTGGCATATTTTGTCCATGACACTATATGGCTATCTGCAGAAAGTCAGGAGAGAAGGTACTGATACTGTGAACAATCAGTTTCTGATTCCCTTTGATTCTCAACATATGGAGAAGTAGCAGTCAAAGTTGGAGAATGCATTCTAAAGAGGGAAAGGACTGTCCATGTTATTCAGTAAAGAGCCTTTTAGCCAGTCATTCCAAGGGCCCCTTTCTGTAAGAGAACATGGAATCTCTGTGAGGAATTTGAGGTTAGGAGTGGAAAATGGGGAGGATTAGATGTTATTGATGGAGTATCAGGATTCACATTAATAGGGATAGCATTCCTTGAGGTAGAAAAAGCATGTCTTCTTTTAGGCTAAGCTGTGCTAAAGGCCCAAACCAGCTGTCCTGGACCTCCTTTAAGGACAAACAAGCACAAAAACTTCTCTTCCAGGACATGTCTTCCTTCTTGTTGTGTCAGTTTAAGTAACAAGGTAGCATGATAAACCACTTCCAAGTTATGTGTACCATTTTCCATAGATGTACATTTGTAATAGTTTATGCTAGACCCTTCAGTATTGAATTCCATTGGCTTTGTGCCAGAGTTCTGTAAGAATCAAAATTTGTTATATGGAGTGCAAGAGCAAACTCCTTAAATCAGGCAAAAAACAGTTTCTATTGCAACAGTATAAATGGATAGATATCAAACTCTCTATCAGAAATTCAGACCTGACCCTTCTTAGGGAAATATTGATTTGCCAAATGGAAATGCAGAATATGTCTCCAGAGAAAATCCAAAGTATGTGGTTATAAATTATATGTAAGGGAAAAATCTACAAAGCACTAAATTACAGAAGGAAAATAATGAAAAAAGGCAGAACATCAGTGATATGAAGGCTGTTTGGAAACCTAGGGAACACCCACCATCCAAGTAACATACAGAAAGCACAATCCACTCAGTCATTTTGCACAGATATTGCAAAGCATGCAAAAACACAGCTTGCTACAGTTAAATATGAACTTTCCTCAAGTGAGAGAAGAAATCTGTTCACAAGATTCAATATAAAAACTGGGAATTCAAGCAAATAGGTATCAACATACAGACAAATATGAAAATTATCTGTAGCAGACATACCTATAATACAAACATCCAAAAAGAGTTTGAAGAGTAAGTAATGATAAATGCACAGAGACACACTGAAACTAAGTCCAGTCCTGATGACTGTGAACTGTGAGTGTGCTACAAAGCTGAATTGACAAATTAAGTACTGGCCTTTTTAAACATGCAGGCTTCCATGGAGTGCCTAAAGAAAGGGTGTATGTCATGGACAGGATAATAACCTTGGTATCAAATCTGAACCAGACAGGAATTGGCTGATTGCACCAGATGAAGATACGATCACAGGAAATGTATGTCTCACAAAGATATATGTATGTTTTTGAGAGGATGTGGAAGGGATCTGTTCCTTTCTTTTTCCAAGAGACCAAAATTCCATAAGCCTTGAAAAAAGGGTATTAGGAAAAGCTGCAAAACATCAGCAAATGGCATAATTTGTAAAACACAAGACTTGGTGTACTAGCTTTCAAAGTCCAGTTATTGGACTGAAATGAGTGGATCAAGTAGTCGTTTTCACTCAACCTCAGGAGTTGAATAAAGATATTGTAACCAAAGACTTGACAGAAATATTTGATGAGATGACAGAAGTTAGTGTCTTCAAGAAACTAAATGCATTAGCAGGATTTTAGCAGTTTATGTAAAAAGCCTTCCGAATCTAGTTTGCCAAAAATTGCCAATTGTCAGAAAACACTTTTGTAAAATTGCTTTCTGAACATGTTTCATACTGGAAATATTTCAGTGTATATCATCTCAGATGCCTGTAGGTCTGTCTTCCAGTGGTCAAAACGTGCACTGAAATACTCCTCAGAAGGCTCTGTTAATGGGCTTTGCGAAGTGGGAAAGTGCAAGAAGAAATCACTTTAAAAAAGAACACAGCAAACATGGTTTGCAGAGTCTTTAGGATTTAACAGCACCAAATATGCTAAGATCAAGAAGCAGAAGAATGACTATCCTGTCTTGCTTTTCTGTACAGCATGTCAAAAGTTATCAGCTAATTCACATACATGTGTTCAGCCATAACAATTAGTCCAACCCTCTTGTATCAATACAAAATCAACATGGATGCAAGAGTGTAAAAGGATTCAGAGTCTGTACTGGCTGGTACCTATTTCTCATTTCTTTTGGACATAGCTAAGATACCAAATTCGTCACAAAGTTTTCAAAAGGAAGATTTGAGAGCTGTGTTGCTGCAGAGACATGTGCGTGAATGTCTGCCTGTAACGTGCACCATTAGAAACATGACTATAGCAGGATAGACATGATGAGTGGGGAAGTCAAGATTTCCCATTGCTATTTTCCTAGTTTGAAAAAGAGTTTTCAGTGATCACCAGGGTCTTCCTCGAAGAACAGTATCTACCAAAAGCCAAAAGGAGTTTTGAAATGTGTTTGACCACACATGCACTGACATGGTAATCGCAGCAACTGTGATGGCTGGTGGCTGGGAGCTCAGCTGCCCAGCACATGTGTGCCATTCATCCCTGTGGCATCAGCAGATCCTCAACAGCCTGTCCATGGTGATGATGTGAAGTGACTCTGGTCATCTGGGAAAACAGAAGGGTGGCTTCATCCTTCATGGATGCTGAGAAAAGTTAGCAGTTTCAGTGCTATGAATCATGTGTTGGGTCTGATATGGTAGATACTTGTATTTACTGTATAAGAGATTATGAAAAACATAATTAATTAGCAACTACCTAATTCTGGTGTGTGTTTTTACTGTCTGATTCAAAACTGGGTTTACTTGACATAAAAATGCTGGGCTTTTTTCTGTAGTGAATAAAGAAACATGACTAATAGGTGCCATTTCAAGTAATAAAGTCAAAAAAGCTAAAAGGGAGCTGGATAGCAGAATTCCTATATAACATATAGCTAATTAAAACTAAGCGTATCACTGGGATTTTAGTAGTATATCAATAGATTCATAGTTGTGTATTAGATTAAAAGGTAGAGAACTGATTTTTCAATAATTGTCTATTAATGTACAATTAACATGGGAAATCTTAATCATAATTTGAAAAAAAATGTGTAGTCAAAGTATCACATTCATTATAAAACTGATAAATGACCCAAAAGTGCGTAAATTTAACTTCATCTTTATTGTGTGTTGCACTGGGAGCTGAACTGAATGCTCTGGTTGTGATTTATGCACCATTTAGGGTCTATTCTGGGATATGTTTTTAGATTTATGGCCACCTCTCCCACTGTTAAACTGCACTTGGAAAGAATTAAAACATTGGATCCTTATGTATATATGTGCATGTGCAAGTACACTTGTTAGCTGTTTAGATCCAGGATCTCCACTTCTAATGCTGAATGAAGAATAATACAAATGTGTATTCAAATTATACTATTATTTTTTAAGAATAAAGTATGCACATATTCATATCTGTTGATATAAATCTGGAAATTAGCCAGCGTAACAGAAGTGTCCCTAGTCCTCCACCTGCTTCTGCATCACAACTACTTAAAGCTCAAACCTTCCTCAGGTTTCTCTGAGAGAGACTAGTGTCCACTTCCCCTCACAGCCCTACAGTATCTGCAGTATCTGTTTAAAGTGTAGAGTGCAACTCTGATGCTCTGTACTTTGAATCAGTAGAGGGCTTTTTGCTTGAGAGAGGGATGCATAAGCTGAGCTGTTACGTTCTTGCTTTAATTGCATGAGAAAATAATCTCCTCCTCTTTAATGATGAATAACAAAGCAATGCTGTTTTAATAGTATCAGCTATTCATTGGAGTAACCAGAGGAGGGCCAGAGGGATGATCAGGGGCTGAAGCACCTCTCCTATGAAGACAGGCTGAGAGAGCTGAGGCTGTTCAGCCTGAAGAGAAGGCTCCAGGAAGACCTCATAGCAGCCTTCTAGTACCTGAAGGGTCTCACAGAAAACCTGGGGAGGGACGTTTGACAAGGGCTTGTAGTGAGAAGACAAAGGGATTAAAACTTGAAGAGGGGAGATTTAAATTGGATATGAAGAGAAAATTATTCCTTTGAGGGAGGTGAAACACTGGAACAGGTTGTCCAGGGAAGTTCTGCATGCCCCTTCCATGGATTTGTTCAAGGGCAGGTTGGATGGGGCTTTGAGCAACCTGGTCCAGTGGGAGGTGTCCCTGCCCATGGCAGGGGGGTTGGAACTAGATGATCTCTAAGGTTCCTTCCAATCCCAACCATTCTATGATTCTATGATGAAGACATTTTACTAGCTGGTGACTTTCTTAAACTAGTCAGCCATAAATTAAAGGATGAGAACATGTTTATTCTCCCTCTTTTCCAACTTATTTGGATACATTAGATGTCTCTGTTTATGAGTTTTTAGGGAAGAGGGGCACTTCCCAAGCTCTATTCTCATTGCTCCTCCTATTTCTGCTATTGTGCTACTGTAGGGAGTCTGTGCTGATTTACAACAGATGAGCCTCTGCAGTGAAGCTGCAGTGCAGAGCTGTTGTCTTCAAGTAGACAAACACTCACGAAAACTTATTTCTAGGGATTAATTTTATTTGTTATAGCTTATTTCCCTGGCTTCTAATGCTGTCACTTGTAGACTCAGTTCTTCTATGATCTCAAGGCAGGCAACTCCTTACATCAGTCTGCAGCTCTGTTGTCTACTTCACTAGCCTTTAGACTGCTTAACAACAAAATTTCTATGCAAGAAATACAATTAAAATAAAACAGAGCCATTGTCCTGTGGGCGGATTTCTTATATCCAAACGTCAGCTCATTTACTCAGGTAAAATAACAAGAAGCATCCTTAGAGAACAGCACAGAGTGCTCAACTTTGGCCCCTTTCTCATCTCAAAAATGGTTCTAATTCCCAGAAATGATAGTCTACGACCAAGGCACCTAATTTCAGCAGTAGCAAATTATTTAAAATTTTAATAAGCAGTTATGTAAATGAACATGAAACCTATGATAGAAGCAGGTTTTTTTTCTGTTAATATGTTATGCTCAGGGAAATCCTTATCATTAAAAAAACACCTGAGAAGCATATTAATGTGGACAATTTCAACAAATCATCACTTGTCTCCTAATTAGGTAAGAAAGAAAAAAGGAAAAAAGTGCTCATGGTAGCTGGATTGTACAAAGTATGCTTGATTTCATTATCAACCCTGTTCATTAGAGTCCTCCAGGACCATCTGTAAATAGAAATGTTGCCCTGGATGACCTCTTGTTTTCCTTTTCTGCCATTTACTGTTCCAGTGGCAGAGCAACGAAGGCACATGCAGCTGTAAAAAACGTCAGGAGCAGAATGGCCCCTGTGTTCCTTATGCCAAAAGTGACTGGATCTGTGTGTTTCAGCCTTGCTTCTCCTGCATATGCAGAAATACGCATATCCATATGCGTATTTCCCCATGACAACTGGAGCTGCATATGCAGAAACATCTCAGAATGAAACATTCAATAGTCTGGATGAACTGTGCTTTGAGGAGGAAGAAAGACTTTCCACTGTCCAAACCACCAATGCATCTGCCATAGTAGTCACTGTGAAACACTAACTGTGAGCTTAAATAGCCAAAAAAGTTTCAGATTGTGGTAGCTGTGGTGCAGGGCCAGATGTAGCTGTGATTGCAGAAGGATGACAAGGTAGAGGAAAAGGGAGAAATTGCAAAGGCCAAGGCATTCCTCTGCTCTACCTCAGGAGAGAAGGGTTTCCAGTAGACGTCATATTGTGCTGGAGCATGTCCAAAGAAGGACAACAAAGCTGGTGAAGGGCCTTGAGAACATGTCTTATATGAGCAGCTGAGGGAACTGAGGCTGTTTAGTCTGAAGAACGTGAGGCTGAGGGGAGGCCTCATCACCCTCTACAACTATGTGAAAGGACACTGTAAAGAGATAGGCACTGGTCTCTTCTCGCAAGTAACTTGTGATAGAACAAGAGGAAATGGCTTCAAGATGCACTAGGGGAGGTTTAGACTAGACATTAGGAAGAACTTTTTCACGGAAAGGGTCATCAGACATTGGAAGGCTGCACAGGGAGGTGGTTGAGTCACCATCCCTGGATGTGTTTAGAAGTCGTCTAGATGTGGCACTTGAGAGTATTGGCTTAGTGCTGGACTTGGTAGAGTAGGGTCAATGGTTGGACTCGGTCTTAAAGGTCTTTTCCAACCTAAGTAATTCTCTGATTCTATGATAAATCGGAACTTGTTCATCCATTCTAATAGAATCTTACTGAATTTATCAACAATGCAGGATTTTCCCATTCTGATATAAATGTTGTTATTCATATCACACAAGTAATACAATATTATATGTAGGACAGTGATACGTGGAATGCATCATTTCTACACCAGGCCTACAAATCATATGAGGTCTAATTATTTATTCCATCACATGCCTTTCCAATTATGTCCAGATTTTCTGTTTCAAGTGCTAAAGGAACTAAAGCCAAGGTAATTAAAAGCCTAGATTTATGCTTCATTTTGCAATAAACCATTCAAAATAAAATAAAACTTTAAAAAGTATCCTGATCTTGTTTGGGATGCATGCTTCCAATTTTTGTCCATGGAAAACCAAGAAACTGGTGCAGCTGCCATAGGAAAAATTAATGTAATTCCCTGGCCTGCATTAACCTTGACAGAGATTTGACTTTACATTATGATCAAGCACACTGATTACTAAAACATCCTTCTTTTTTTTCCACAGTGGTGTAGGATTTTTAGTTTCTCTCTGGTTTCAATCTGGAACAATCCAGAAAACAACAAAATTGGCATATTTTTCTGTTTAAATGCATCCATGTTTTCTCAGAAAATCCTTTTCCTTTAGACACTATTCATGATGATATGGATTCCCTTCAAAATTTGTGATTCTTTGAGTGACTGAGAGATAAGGATTTTAAAATATCACTATTTCAGAAAGTGCAAAAATTAACCTGAAAACCCATCTCCACTTTACTGAATGTCTTTTCTGTTATTGAAGCTTATCCTATATTTTAAAACCTCCAGTAATTTTGTTATGCGTGGGAGGAAACCATATATAATATTTTTTAAACTAGCATTTCTTGCAATATTCCAGTGCACAGAGACTTCTTAAATGTATTTGAGCCCACTTACTGAAACTAGAGCAGCTGTTGTTCAAATTAACTGAAGTAGCAGAAACTTCAGTTAATTTTGATAAAATATCAGCATGCATAAATTTGTAATGTTGCTAGAAATTGTAATTAGTTTTTCAAGGAATGACCAAAGACATTTCAGGTTGTTTCACCAAGAAAAACCTTAAATTCTTACTCCACCCTCAAAAAAAACAAAAAGAGAGAAAATATCCTTACGCTCATTTTCTCTCTCAGAATAGATACAGCTCCATTAATTTTCTCTTTGTAATACATGTATGTGCCTTGTGTGAGAGACAAATTGGATTTCTGCCTCGTGACACAGGAGTACACCATGTAGTAAAAAAGACTCTCAAAACTGTGCTTTCAGCACCCAGTGGTTTTTTTTCATCTCTGTGTAACTGAGAAGTGTAGCAAATAGTAATTGCTAACAGTAGTACAGATGATGAATACTAAACTGTTTAGCACTAATAGGAACCAGAGTAGTAAACTTCCCCCCAAAATTACCTCTTTTCAACTTCTACCAGCAATTTTGTGATACTAATTTAACTGAACTGAAGCTGTAGACTCATCTTTCCAGGATCATTAAGTACTCTGTTCCTGCCAGTGCTCCATGAGAGGCCCTACTGGGGTCTAGAGTGTGGCAGAGGACACGCTCCTGCATGTGTGGATCAGGTCCTCTAAGATGCCTGTGACAACGTCAGCGTACTTACAAAGCAGGAGGTGTTGCTCATACATCTATACACGCAGTGTGTTTTCCAGGGAAGTGAGAAACTTTAGTCCAGTTAAATGTGATGAGATTTTAACAAGGAATAGATTTTCTTGGAAGCAAAGAATGTTTCATGCTTTGCTGACCTCTTGTCCTTCAGCATCTCTTACCCCTGCCCGAAAAAAGAAACTCAATCAGGAGAATAAGATGTCAAATGGCCTGGGTGCCTGCCCTCATCCCTCATAATTTCAAAGACATTATCTAATGACGAGTAAACCAGATTTGAAAATTCAAGATTTAACAACTACTATAAAAGTGGTAGTTAAATAACTAAAATACATATTATTTCCTTTTTTTCCAGTTGGCTTCTTGTACATTTTATTCTTGGCCTACAGAGAATTTCTTACAAGGAAATGTACCACATAGTAGCCAAGTATTGAGAGTTATTGTTACTATATGGAGAACTTCATCACTTTTGCACAAAATCCTTTCTAAAATTGTGCAATAACTTTGTCCATGACATTAAGTAAAATTTTCTTGTAGTAGAATGAATAAAAAGAAAACCATAAACAATCACACTCATTTTTCCATGTGTTCTTTTCTAACAAAAAAAAGTGGTATTTCCTTTAACTGCAATTTAGGAATTTAGTTTGGGATTTACAAAACTGGAAACCAAGACATGGAAGAAGGCTTTAAAAACTCTTTCAACATGGTGTAGTAATACAAGCTGACATGTTTTTAGGAAGGAATACTATATTTTCAAATTGTTCTGTGACAGCAAAAGCAAATTAAATTCATACTGTTTCGATGTACTTCCAGTGATCACAAGCTAGTAAAGCACCATTACATAAACAGTATTCATAATGCCATTTGTTAGGTAAATTAATGCCAGAGTTGATATATGTGGTATTTAAAGCCTTATTGGCTTCCTGAGTTGTCGGGTCTCACAGTCTAAAAACATGCAAACTGTATATTGGGAAAAGGTCACCATTTGATCAACCCTACCCTTGAAAATATTCTTCTATCTGATTCATTTGCAGTGTTTCCTTATGTCCTCATGCTGTAGACATAACAAATTAATTGGCTGACAAGGAATAGCTTTCTCCTGCACATGGAAATACATTCAGCTGCCAAATAAGATATAACTTTCATCCTCTTCTTGACGAACTGCTCAAGAAGTTCCTTCAAGTACTTTCTCCTTTTATTGAACACACAAAATTTTATGTTATCATTTCAAAATTTATTATGCCATTCTAGAAGACAGTCTAAATTAAGTTTATAATTTCATACTAGTGTGTATGTACTATATCACTGCATATTCTAGGGATTTGTATTTCCTTAAGGTATGGAGTTCAATTGTGCTTCAAGCTCTACTGCTGAAACTCTGTTGACTTCTCTGCTGCACTGAAAAAGTTCTTCCAATAGAAGTTGTATAAATACAAGTTCATGCTATTGAAATAGACAATCTTAAGGTTTCAGTATGGAAAATAGGCAAGCCAGAAACAAGGCAAGTTATTAAATGCTTTAATTCGCAAGCTGTCCAGGGAAATTTATGCCTAGTGTGAATGTCCATTTGCTGTCTTACAAAAAATTACATGCCCAATGTAAGTATTTATTTCTTAAATTCTTCTGCATCAGCTTAATCACTTCATCTGTATATTGCTACAATGAGAATATATCTAACAATACAGTCAGCTTTCAAACTAAGAGCTACTTTTAGGGATGTGGATATATAACGTATATTCTTCATTAGCTGTCTAAATTACACATGGTCTGGTCTTCATATCCAAAGTCACTAAATATTGTGCTTTGGTATTTTTGAGTATGATTCAGTCCTTCAGTGTCTCATAGTAGTCAATCTTAGAGGATATTTAATGTCATTCAGGGTAGATTTGGACCCTTCACCTGGGAGCTCTGAGGACTGCTTTGTGTGTAGGTGTGTAATCATCCTAGGGAACAGAGCACCAAGTTTGGCTTGGGATCTTCAGGTGCTCAAGGTGTTGTACTGATACACACAGACAGTGGTCAGAAGGTTCCTGATGCTTCAGAGTTGGTTATCTGTAACGAGCATTTTTCTTATTTTCCATTTCTAGGAATTTGTCATGATTGTTGTCTTTGGTTTGGAATTTATTATTCGTATCTGGTCTGCTGGATGCTGCTGTCGGTACCGGGGATGGCAAGGGAGGCTGCGCTTTGCAAGGAAACCATTCTGTGTCATAGGTGAGTGTTCCAGCTCAGATTTGTTTTAAGATAAAAGCCTCCCCTTCTGTTTTGCTGCTGAATGAAAACTAATGCAATCAAACCCAGTGTAAGTCCAGAATACCTGTCTATCAGCTGTCATCTGCCCAAGGCTTTTCTACATATAATATCCCAAAGTCCCTAAATACCAGTCAGCCCATGATTCTTATGTTCACCAAAAGACATCTTGCTATGCGTGTCATACAGCTGGCACGTATATGGAAGAATGAGGGACTGAGAGCTAATCTTGAATAAATCATAGGAGCTGTATGGATTTAATGGGCATGAATAGTAGACACATTCTATAGATGTGCATACATACCATGAGCACACGTTCACACATTCAACACATTGTGTTCTCCTTATTTAACCTCTGTGATGAGACATGTACTGTACAGTAAGTTTGAAAACCTTCCTAGAAATGTCTTCTGACAATTTTGCTGCTTCCTGTGTTGCTGCTGTCTGCATGGCAATCCAAGTCTGCTCTGCCAGTGACCCTGACAGAGGATACAGCATACTGCCACAGTTATTTCAAGAGACTCTTCCTCCTCTTCTTTGCTCTAGAAATTCTCTCTAAGAAAGGTGAATAAACTCAAAATCAGTCAAAACCTGTTTTTAGAAACGACCGGCAGGAAAATAGTTTCCCAATAAAGGCAAGAATCAAAGATGACTAACCAAATTAATCTGATAATTTCTTATTTTTCTAATGGTTTGGAGCAAATGCTTTTTACAGGACCTCTGTGGAACTTCAAGATATCAACATTCCAACCTCTTTCTCTACCTCCTTCCTCTCTCCAGCCTTTAATTTCATCTGCTTGTATCTTACATTAATTTACAGATTGATTGGGGCAGAAAACATTCTCTTACACAGCATCTAGCACAACAGTCACACACTTAAAGCAGTTACATACCCAGGTCTCAGTGCAAACTGTAAATAACAATATTGTCATGTAGATCAAGTCAAAAAAAAATATTTTTCGCTGTCCTATGACATAGTAGGCTGCTGCACTGGTTAGGGCTAACATGTAAAGCAAGCTTTTGCCTTCTGCCTCATTCCCTGGTAAAACCACACATTATCCCCCAGAGGAATTTTTGCCATGGAGAAAGGACCTTGAAGAACAGGAGCATGACTTGGTAGAAAGGCATTGCAATCTGTCTCCCCCTCAGAAAAAATGACCCCATCTATGCTATTGTATGGCACTGTGGGAGAGGAGGACATAATGGGATTGACACTCATTTTGTTCAGGCAACAAGAGATCAGCCTGTCCAGCAGCAGTTCATGCACTTGCCCCAAGGTTCCTTCTAGCCAAAAGGAGAATGGAAAGAAAATGTTAAAATCCTCCCAGCCTGTACCAGTCATCAGTCAAGGGAATGCTAGAAATTCAGACCTGCACTCTCCCTGGCGTCAACAAACCCAGCTACCCTCCTTAACCACACTTACTATTATTCCAAGATTTTGTGGTGCACCTGAAACTTTGCACTAGTCAGGTTTGGTCAGCTGGTCAGCACACAGCCATAAAAATGCACCAGACTGTTATCTTAGTAAAATTAACTTACTTCAACCATTTAGATATGGCTAGAAACACCTAAATCTTTAAAGAATTTGAACTTACTAGAAGCATTTGACATCTTAGAGTGGTTTACTACTCTCCCAAATGCCATTGTGTAGAAACACAAGCAGTTTCTTGGATTCAGCTTTTGTTTCTCCTCCTTCTCCTCTCTCCATTCAGCTGGTGAGTTTGCCAGTGATTAACTTCTGTTTGATGTGCTAGTTCCTGACAAAAGTGAACAAAGGGGTTCTTCCTTGTTCAAAATTGTATGTTATTGTGAGGTGACTGACTTTAAACAACTCACAGCCACCCTCCTACAGTTTGTGAAATAGTTCAGGCAGGTTTCCTGGCACGGGCATTGGTGAGTGTTGGGGTTTACTGCACTTGACTGTGGTTTTTCCTCCTTTCTCCGGAGTTCATCTACTGTGCTTGTTACACATACATTCACGTGGGTGATCTGTAGCCTTGAAAGAATCTTCTCTGACCCCCTTGTAACTCTATCATCTGCTAGCAGACTTAATGAAAAAACAACAGTCTTTTGCTTGTGGATGTCTTCCTATGCTGGTTCACTGGATAAAAAGGGAACTTTTTTCTGCAAAACACTATATAGTTACTAGTGCAGCTTCTGGAAACTAAACCAGTAACTTCAATTTCTTGCTGTTAATGATTCTCTGCCTCTCTTCTGCTGTTTGATATTTGTAAACTTCCAGACTTTAGCATCCCTAAAGAGCGTTTCAATTGTTTAGCATCTCTCCAGGTTTGATCTTTTGAAGAAGAATCTTTAGCAAGTCTTCTTACAGCTCTTGCCACATAAGGAAACTCTTTGCCTGACACCTCAGCTTTGCAGTCAAGGCAGAGTATGCCCTAGGAGCAAAGGCCAAAAGGCTGTATTAGCCAATAGATCAAGACACATTATTGTCTCCCTTTACTCAGCACTCATTAGTCCACATCTCAGATACTGCAGCCCTTTTGTTTTCTCCAACACCCTAAGTGAAAGACATCAGTAAACTGGAGTGAGTTCAGTGAAGACCACCAAGATGATTGGGGCTGGAGTATTTTCCCTGCAAGGAGAGGCTGAGAGACCCAGGCTTGTTCAGCCTGGAGAAGGGATATTCTCAGGGGAAACTCAGTGAACTTAGTGCTGAGGTCTCCTTAAAAGCACATGGCCGGTTTCAGCCTATTACTTTTCATGTGTTTGCTTTATTATTGATTTACTCATCAGTTATGATTTCTGCTTATTGTTACAGTAAAACAATATTTTTGAAGACTTAGTGTGTTTACGATTAATTAAATTTGCTATATATCTCCAGCAAATCTGTTCTCTGATTATTTTTGTGATCAAACATAAATCATACAGGGGAATGGCCCAAGAGCTAGGAATAATAAATTTAAGGATTGCCTCAAGGGTCACATTCAGACTGCCTTTATTTTTTTCCATTAATAATCTAATAACCAGAAACATTTTATGCAAGGCCAAAGCTCTGTGCTTATATTAGTTTGCCTAGAATGTCACTGCCCTGACAAATTAGTTCATCAAGCAGCTTTGTGTGTTACCAGGTTAGTGATATCTATCAAATTATTTGACAGTTTTGTACCCTTGTTTACTTCTGTGAAAATAGGAGTAATGGTGTAGTATTAAACCTGGATTTGTATTTTGTTCTATGGCAGGAGTTACCTGTCATCCCTCTTTTTTTCTGACTGTGTATGAGCTTGTGTACCTAATGCAAAGGGCATACCAACATACCCTCCCAGGCACTGGAAGTATGTACTTAAAGCTGCACTTACTTCTGCAAATCCTAGACTTCCTGGGCATATCAGTCTGAAGCCTGACTATCAACACTGCAGAGCAATGTTGCTGAGATACACTGTGCAGGGGAGTAGCAATCCAGGCACCACATCTCCTAACTGCTGCCTCTGGGTGCCAGGGATTCCAATGCCAAGGAAAAAATCTGTGTCTGTCTGTGCCTTAGGGGGATTCGCGTTCCCTGAAAATCTGTCAAATAAAAGAGGACATGTCTGCTAATCAGGAAGAAAGCATCACCTCCTTGTAAAGCCAGCCAGGGGGCCACTTCTCCAGGGCAACTGGAATTCCTGATCGTCCAGCCCAGTGAAAGATGTCATGTTAGTCAATTAACAGTTTACAGCTGCTTCTATTTTACCTCTAACCAAGCCACAGTATGATGGAAATGTCGCAAGTTCAAATTCTGTTGAGGCTGCAGAATGAAGAAATCCCCAACAGGAAGCTTAAGTCCATTATCTGTAATCAGGCTCTTGAGCTTCATGGCTGGCAAACCTCATTTCAGAGTATTAAGTGATAGCAGTGGCTGTTGCAAATTACTGGATCTATTTTTCATTTATTAAGGTAGTAATGAACCATCATATGACACCTTTGTCAAAACTTTACAAACAGATCTGTATCTAGTGAGTTACAAAATATGCTGAACCTTTAATTTGAATTAATTCAATATATTTATGTAATGATACATTGTGTGTCTGTCACATTGGTATTTAGACACATTATATAGCTTAAGTACAGTCAGATAGTAAATCTGCTCCTCATGATAAACAATGTAAACAGACTCTTTCCAGTATAATTTGAACTCTGAATAACCCAGAGATGGTCTGTAATTAAGTATATCCTTGACCAAGGAGGCACATCTCACATCATGTCTCAATATTAATCCCAGCAGAACCAACTTCAGCAAGAGCAAACTCCATGTTGGGAGGTCTCCTGCCAGTCCAACTTGAACTCATCTCAGGAACACGCTGCCCACTTCACTCCAGAAAATACTCTGATAATAGTCATAATAAGGCTGGAAATTTAAAGTCCTCAAACAGTTTCATCAGCCATAATGAAGTGCACTGTACAGAGGTGCTCTTCAGGTGAACTTGGTCCCAAATTGTGTAGGTTTTTAAAACTAATACTTAGTGGCATATTTTCATGCTTGACCATCCTGGCAGTACATTTTTTAGGAATGTAAAGGGAAATTATTCTTGTCTGAATATCATCTATGGGCCTTATTCTGTTGCATTTACTCTTGCCTACTACTACACTCCCTGCTGACAAAGGTGGTGTTTGCTATGAGTAAAGACATCAAGCTCTGGTCTTCTCTTTTTGGAAACTGTGTGTCTGCTATTCAGAAGCAACCTTCTAGTTTGGCACGATGCAGTTCATGTTGAAATTTCTTTCTGGTATGTGCTAAAGAATTCAGAATCTGCATTTATTAATGGGCATGAGGTTTTGATCTTACACTAGTATCACTACCATCATATTTTGAGTAGGCACCTCTCATGGACTGGGCAACCTGAGTGGGGTGTGTCTAGAGACTAATTCTTTCCCACTGGGGAGCTGTGGGTGGTGTCACATTTCATCGCCTGGAGATCGAGGTTTTGATGTGAGGGTTGAGCGATTTTGCATCTGTATTGTGTGCCTCTACTCAGGTATCTGCTGATGAAGGAAGTCAACAAGGCTAGTATAAGATTTGTGATGAAATTATTTTTCATTGCAAAAATATTGATTAATTGACATCAAGGAAATAAAAAAAAAAAAAACCAACAAACAACATGCAATTTTCCTGAGGAAAAGCTTTTTATATTCCATCTAGATCCTTTTTTCTTTCTCATCAAAACTAGAAACACTCTCTCTCCCAAACATGCAGAATAGCCAATAATGAAATTTCTGGTTCCTGGGTAAAGTATGGTTAAATTCCCACTCTGGGAGATTCGGAGTAGGAAATTACACTGTCTCAGCCCCACTGAAACTATCCATACATCAATAAATAATTATTAATTGGTCCAGAAGGAGAAGGTGATTTACCCTGTCACCTGCTGTTAGTTGTGGTCATCTGCTAAATGAGAAACTTGAACTTTGTTCACCTAGAGAATAATCAGTCATTTGTAAACAGACAATTCTGGCAGTACATATTAGAAGAGATCCACACCAGAAAGGATGAAATAGGTTAGAACACTGGATTGTGAAGAATCTGAGCATGAAGACAGATTTCTGATAGAAAGCCTTTTAAAAGTCAGAGACGTTTTACTAAACAGAATTGATTTGTGATATTAGAATTGCTTTCTTAGAAGGCTATTAAAAATATTTTCCCAGCATGAGGTAGTTATGTCCATTCCAAACAAGACAAGGAGGCACATGGAAAATAAAGAGGTGATTGGTGACAGCCAGCATAGCTTCACTAAGGGCAAGTCATGCCTGACCAACCTGGTGGCCTTCTACAACAAAGCTGCAGAGATGGTGGATGGTGACAGAGCAACTGAGGTCATCTACCTGGATTTGCGCAAGGCTTTTGTCCCACATGACATCCTGGTCTCCAAACTGACAAGACATGGATTTGACAGACGGACCATTCGGTGGATAAGAGATTGGCTGGATGGCTGCACCCAGAGAGTTGTGGTTAATGGCTCAATGTCCAAATGGAGGCAGGTGACAAGTGGTGTCCCTCAGGGGTCAGTACAGGGACCAGTGCTGTTTAACATCTTTTTTGGAGACATGAACAGTGAGATTGAGTGTATCCTCAGCATATTTGCTGATTATACCAAGCTGTGTAGTGTAGTTGACACCCAAGAGGGAAGGGATGCCATCCAGAGGGACCTTGACAGGCTGGAGAGGTGGGCCAGTGCCAACCTCATGAAGATCAACAAGGCCAAGTGCAAGATCCTGCACCTGGGTTGGCACAACCCCAGGCACAAATACAGGCTGGGGGAAGAATGGCTGGAGAGCAGTCCTGAGGAGAAGGACTTGGGGGTGGTAGTAGATGAGAAGCTCAACATGAGCTGCCAGTGTGTGCTGGAGCCCAGAGAGCCAGTTGTGTCCTGGGCTGCATCAAAAGAAGTGTGGTCGGCAGGGTCAGGGATGTGATTCTGCCCCTTTACTCTGCTCTGGTGAGGCCCCACCTGGAATACTGTGTACAGTTCTGGGGCCTTCAACACAGGAAAGATGTAGACCTGTTGGAGAGAGTCCAGAGAAGGGCCACCAAGATGATCAAAGGGCTGGAGCACCTCTGCTATGAAGACAGGCTGAGGGAGTTACGGCTGTTCAGCCTGGAGAAGAGAAGGCTCTGGGGAGACCTTATAGCACCTTCCAGTACTTGAAAGCGGCTACAGGAAAGCTGGGGAGGGAATTTTCATCAGAGAAGATGGTGATAGGACAAGGGGTAATGGTTTTAAACTGAGAGAGGGGAGATTTAGGTTAGGTATTAGGAAGAAATTCTTCACTATAAGGCTGGTGAGGAACTGGAATGGGTTATCCAGGGAGTTTCTTGATGCCGCATCCCTAGAGGTTTTTAAGGCCAGGTTGGATGAGGTTTTGTGCAACCTGGTCTAGTGGTAGGGTTCCCTGCTCATGCCAAGGGGGTTGGAAGTTGATGATCTTTAGGGTCCCTTCCAACCTTAACGATTGTATGATTCTATATAACTCTGAACCTGCACTAAAATATTTAGCGGTTCCTAATCCAGTTCTTATGCGTTAGGAAAGTGTCCTAAAGTTAAATATCACAGTCAAATGGTTTAGAAATATTGAGATTCTCTCTCCATACTCACCCCAATTCTGTAAATGATTTATGGAATCTTTCAAATGAGTGATGATCTCTCATATTTGAATGTCAGAAAGTATATTGTAGAATAATAATGAGAATAATAGTAATGTAATATTGTTAAATACTATATATTATTAAATATTCAATAGTATAAATGTATATTATAGAATTCCAGTGCTGCTTGTGAGCCACAAGGTTTCAGTGCCTTGGAAATGTACAGTCAGGAGTAGGTAAGCAACTGACAGACCAAGAAGCAGTCATCATTTTGTGGTTTTAAACTTGGTAGGTTCAATTTTGCTCACATTTTTTAGGGACTGGCTTTAAACTTGTGGCTAGTAGAGGTGCCTGGTATATGAAGATGCTTATGAAAATACCTTCCTTTTCACTACCTGTCTTTATTTGATTTGAGATGTTTGTAACCTGCCTTAGTACACTGAATTCCCATCATATCCATAGAATAGATGTTTGCTCAGATTTCCATACATACGTGTAAATTCTCCAATACACAGTTAGGTAGTTATTAAGATAAGTGCTGGTGTGGAAGACAGACAGGGTTGGGACAAATTCACTTATCTTCCTACCTCAGCATTTGGAGTCTCAAAAGCAGTAAAGTCATTGGTTTGTTTTGCAAATCTCATCATTCCAGCTTTCCTGGCTTATTTCCAGATGTTTTGCTGCAGATCAGCTGCTTCAGTGTGTGACATTCCTTGTAACTCCCAACTCTGATCATCGTCAGCTCTTTCCCATAGCTCCTCTGTGAGTGGAATTGCTGCTTCAGTGGCTGTACAAGTTTGCTTTAGCAGCAGCAAATTATGCTCTGCAGGCAGAAACCTGGAGTGTTTAGGAAGATTTCCATGTTGGTCCAAAATAGCATTGTATTAGACTAGGTGTTTGCCCATTACTCTGTCCTTGGTATATGTGCAGTCCCCTGATGGGACTGTGATATCCCTGGCTTGCAGTACTGCTTTATTTCAAAAACCACTTTCACTGTGTGTTTTAGTTGACTAACATGCCTATACTTACTTAGGAGAGCTTTGGAAGCATGTTAATACCTCACTGTGGTACATTAGACCATTGTCAATCTGACTATTTGAGCCATGATTAACTACTCTTGCAGGTTTTAGTCAATCAAATCTTGCTTTTTCTCATGGCTCAAATTTGCAGAGGTCTAAGTGGAGTTATGACCTTGGCATATGCTGCAGGAAACTTTCTAGAATGCTTTGAAAGCACTTATGCAACTAGGGGAAACACAGTGAGAAATAATTAGGAGAGATTAGGATAGGAGAGAAGAATAGAAAATTTCAGTTGGAAGGGACATACAACGATCATCTAGTTCAATTGTCTGACCACATCAGGGCTGACCAACAGTTAAAACATGTTGTTAAGAGCATTGTTTAAATGCCTGTTAAACACTGACATGTTTGGGGTATCAGCCATATCTCTAGGAAGCCTGTTCTAGGGTTTGAACATCCTCTCAGTAAAGAAATGCTCTCTAATGTCTAGTCTCTAGGGTGATCTTGCATTGTGTATCGTATTGTGTTGTGGGCAACTATTCACATTTTTATGTAGTAATTACACTTTTATTAATCCTTTTGCATCGATCACTTTGTTCCTTTTACATTCACCTTGTAGCATATGATAGCAGACAACATCCTGCTATTTTATATTTGCAGTGCATCTTTCCATCTATTTGGTGCTTTTCATGATTAATTATTACTCTTATGCCTGTTGAATGTCATTACTTTATTGCTGTTTTGCTGAAGACTTTGCTGTGTGTGAGCAAGATCTTTAGGAAAAGGGTCATAGGTGCAGTCAGTGGTTTCATTTTTCATGACTGCTGTGTCATTTAGAGACACAGCCATTATCAGTTGCTTTAGGGATAGTATTTGTTTTTTCAAATGCTGTTTTCTGGTGTCTTCTCAGCTTAACCTTGTTAACTGGCAATGCTGACAGCTTAAAACCCAAGCTTTGCCCATTGGTACATTCAGTATAGTCAAACTGATTGCCAGGTGTCTTCATCAAGCCTTGCAACTAGCTTATCAGTGATCGAAAAACTTGAAGAAATTCAGTTTCCACAGATGTTTCCATTCTTTTACATCCCTTCAGGAACTGCATGTTGCCACCAGCACTGCTAAAGTGACTGATGGGCAGAGTAGTCCAGTGGGAATTGCAGGAAATCTCTGTTTCTCAAATGGTTACGTTCTAACTGCTACATTAGAAAAAGACTTGTGTACAAGAAAGAAAGTACAGTTTTTTAATTCCTCCTTTTAATAGCTTCTGTGTTAAATACAGCAATTAGGAAGGATTTGACAATGTAACAACATGGTTACATTGTGTAACAGAGTTACGGTATTTATATCTCAAATTTAGTATGGCTGAGTAGAAATATTTGCATATTTCTAGATGGCAAATTGAGCACGCTCTGCACTATTTCATTTCCTCCCTTCCCACCCCTAGCACTAAAGCACTGGTCTTCCACAACCTGTAGTCTCCTCTTGAAGAAAAATTACTTTTTACTTTTAAACGTACTGATAACTCTTGAAAGTGATGATTTGACCTTTCCACTGATAGATGATATTGCTGTCAATAACAGATCTAAGGAAGATGTCCACCCAGTCTGTTTTACATCAATCTGTGTAAGCTCCAAAATGGTGGAAATGCTTATCTGAGCCCGGCCAAAGCTGTGTCTGCTGCAAAAAGAGGCAGCTCCAGTTGCTTGCTTCCATGCATGCCACCTGGTCCTGGTGCCCCAACACATGTATGTGACCATCTTGGAAGCAGCCAAGGCAGAGGCAGGGCCCCTTTGGCTAGGGGCTCCCCTTTCCCACAACCTGGGAATGCATTAGATGGACACTTTCAGATATCCTGCCCACCTGCCCTTCCCTGAGATTTTAGAGTATGATTGAAAAGGCCATGAAAGCGCAGGGCCCTGTCTAAAGATTCTTACCTGTGTGGCTAGAAGGACCCAGGACATATATAGCATGGCTTCCCATCCTGGGCTGCATCTCATAGGAGCCTGTTTTGGTGCTTCCTGCACTCTGACTTGTGCCAGATGCCTCTAAAATGGTGTTAATACCTATAGTTCCAATAGTCAAGCACATGATATTTTTGTTCGGACATTGGGTAATCCACAATGGACTCAGACAGAAATCTGGATCCTACAAAAAGTCTAATTCCAGCAATTCAGGGAGAAACATCCAATCTTGTCTTTTTTTTTTTTTTTTTTCCTGATTATTGCTTTATATCCTGTGGCAATGAATTTTACAAGTTAATTGCATCTTGTATTTCTTTTTATCAGATTTAAATTGACTTTTGATCTCACTTTTATAAGGAAGGGTAAATAGGAGTCATCCAACAGACCTTCTAATCTTCCGCTAGTTTGCATACCTCTCTCTGCCATCTCATATTTGTCTTCTGACTAACCACTCCTAAATTATTCAGCCCTTTCTCCATACACAAGTCTTGCCATGCCTGTAGTTATTTTGTTTTTTTTCTTGCTGATAACTCAGTGGTTTTCTTACAGTCCAATTTAATGAGCCTCTTAATTCATCAGAGGCGTGTGTGTGTCTGCCTATCCACCCTGCTGCCTTTCCCTCCAGAAATCTTCAGGTTTTTTTCTCTCCACAACGGTAGCCTTTTTCACTAAGTTCTAATGTCGTCTAGAAAAAAGCCTCAGACATCGTAAAGTGACTAACAAACCTTGTTTTCTCAGGGCTTGTAAGGCACAAAACAGTTACTGGGCAGAATAAATGAATATTTATGGGTGGATCTGTGTGTGTTACTCGAGGTTTGTTCCTTTAGTTGGACACAAATTGGGTTGGTGAACACTGGGTCAAAGATACAGTTTTAAATGTGTTCCTGTCAGCCTGTCTTAAAACCAAATAAAACTCCTCCTGAATAAATAGTGCTTTATTCCTTCTGGCAGGTACATGTTAATAATGTTAAAGATCAGTTATTGGAAAAGGCTAATAAAGTATAAATCCATGAAAGACTTGCAATTGAACTTAATCTTAGCTTGTAGGAGGCCCTTAGATTTTTAAGAGTTATTGAACCATCTGTTAATAATATAAAGGTGTTTGCTGAGGACTTAGTCCACAGAAGAGTGTGTATTCAACAGGGCATGAACTTTAATTGCTAACAGTACAAAGACAGGTGAATGTTCCAATTAATGCTGCTATTCTTGTCCAGATTGAATAAAGAGTGGTAACCATAACTACAATTTAAAACTCAGTATTTGTTGAGCTATTGTAATTCTCAACCCACAGAGCAATATTTTGGCTATCTACAACAAAAGGTAAAATGACATTATTTTGATATATTTGTCATCGTGTCCTGAAAGTGTGCTATTTTTACACAGGAACAGTGTACACATACTTGTAGTACATCAGCATACTAACGAGTAACACTGGTTGACCCATTATTGAGGATGAAATTAGGATCTCATTACAAACCTTGATTAAAAAATGGCCAACCAGAAATCTGACCCCTCTTCCTCAATCTGGAATTTCATAAGGAAATACTTAGTTTTCACATCTAAAAAGTGTCCAGTACCTACTTTTTGAAAATACTACCTGTTTTTCTGTTTCAAACTTGCTTGACCTACTAAGTTCAAATTTATTCTATTTGATTTGCTTTGCTAACAAGTGTCTTTGACTTATTTTCCATTCTGTTGCATTGTTGTTGTGTGGAGACAACATATGATTGCACTGTTTGGTAAAGAGCTTTACTCAATGTGTAGGAAGGGCATATCAAGGTGTCTGTAACAAAAGGGATTTACTGGTCCTGCTTGGAGTATTCACAGATAGAGGGAATATGGCATAATTCTCCTTCTCAATGTAGAAAGTCTATACAGCTCCTTTCTGTGTTTGAGGCAAGAAATCTTAAGCTAATCAGATTTTATTAGGATACACTGAAGAAATACGCTATAGACACAGGACCAGCTTAAATTGCTTAGCAGAAGGGTATGTGAGTTCAGATTTAGGTGACAGGTCAGGTTTATGTTCCCCTGGACTGCTGTGCTTTGCAGTGTCTGTGTGTGTGTGCTGGGGGTCCCCGGCAGGGATTTACACGTTTATTCATCCTGTCTGATGTGCCATGGAGGAGACACCTGAGCTGCCACTGTATCACTTTTCATCAGCTGCTGCCAACCTCAGCTGTGTGGATGCTCTCCTACATGTTTGGCTGAGACTCCAGGTGCCAGGCTGAGGTCCTGCATAGCTCCTGCCTGAGCTGGGGCTGGATGCAGTCCATCCTCACATGGACTGGATCACTGGTGCCATGGCCCCATTTGCACACAGCTGCTTTGCTCAACTGTCCTCATCCCCAGTACCCACCTCTGGGGGCTCTCAGCAAGCCTGGAGTTTCAGCATCAGGACATGGTGCTGAAACTAATCTTTATGGTGTTTAGAGTGAGAAGAGCTTTGAATTGATTTCCTAAAGCATGCTTGCAGTTTAATGCAGTTTCCATGGCACTGAAAATACATTAAACATAACCTCTTTTGCATTATATGGTGTCATCATTTAATACCACCTGGCAACTACACACCACATAGTAATGCTTCTATAATATGAATGCATATCTCTTTTATATTATACATTATTTAATTATTACATATATAGGTTTTACATATCCTATAAATATCACTATATATTCTTTTACATACATGATTTAAATTTTAATTTAATTTGTTTTAATTCCTACCATTTTCTCTTTCACAGAAAAGATATCTTTACTTGTTGGTAAGCTCCTTTTCTAAATAAACCCACCTCAGCTGTATAAAATTGACATGTATCCTAGAAAGAATTTGTCTGTATTTCCAGGAGGTCACTTGCATTTCACATTGAAATGCTTTGCTTATTCATGTGATTCCAATAAATACAAACTACGGATGGGGGGAAGGGCCAACATGTTTCATCTCTTTTGATCTTTTTTCCAGGGGTCTTGCTCAGCTGATGAGTAAGAAAAATCTATGCATAGATCAGTTTTAGTGGACTGAAGTCAGTGACCAGTGTAGCCATTTTCCAAAAACAAACAAAACAAAATTATAGCATAGAAATAGTAACCTCTGGAATATTTTTTTTGTTCCACTTCAGTATGTATACAATATTACATATTTTTGTATACGTTCTTTCTCTTCCATGTACCACTGCCATACATTCATATCTTCCTGTTTTTCAGCAGCAATAGAAGTTAATTTTCACACTCCTCTCTGTTACCTCTGCAAATTATCTTGATATGCAAAATTATTTAACTTTCCTACTTCTAAAAATACCGAGTTGTTTTGCATCTTGAAAACAGATTACAAAAGGAAGCAAAATCACCAAGCTGTTTTGTCTGTAATGACAATTAAGATGGTTTCTGTCCAAAGTGTGTAATATATTTAAAAGCACAAAGATCTTTTGGCTGGACTGACAACAACATCTGCAAAAATCAAACAGCATCATCCATCCCAAGAATTTCCTGAAGACATCCTGCCAATTACTTTTACTAGTAGGTGACAATTAATCATAACCTGCCTGGCATCTGAGCAGAAAGATCCAGTCCCTGACCAGAAAGAAAAGCTATATTCAGACATAACTGAAAGCACATTTTGACAGGACTCAAGATCTTGAGCACCTTTATTTTTGTGCATGCAAACCACAGATTATCTTGTGTTCCTTGGGTTTTTTCTTACTGGTGGTGGTTTTTAGACTTCTTTTTTCCTCTGTGAAATGATTCAATGGCTGACATTAGACTGATTGTTGGGGTTTTTTTATAGCCAGAGAATAATGCTTGAGCATATTTCAGAAGGTGAATTCAGGTGATCACAAAAGACTGGATGTCTCCAGAGTAGTCTCTAAAGATCCAGTCTGCAGATTTTTACCACCTTGCACATACTGAATTGTACTATATCAATAACTAGTTCTGCTTCTTCCAATGGGATAATTTACAGAATATAGCATCCATCATCTTTCTATATATGGTAATACTGATCATCTCTGCTCAGAGATGTACTTGCAGGTTTAACCCTTTAAAAATAATAATTTAAGATTCTGGACATTTTAAAGATAAAAATACAGAAAATTTTTGGTTTCTGGGGTAAGTACTTATGCAAGGTCACTGAAAGTTCAGCTGATATTAGACCAAATTTTTCTGCCATAGCTATGTGAAATATCCCACTGATTTCATAGCAAGGGGACTATCCACAGAGCAAATGAACTGCCACCTGGTAAAAACATTAGAATTTGCCTCATGTCAAATTAACTGTTGCAGCATGCTCTAGTCATGATTTTTATTCTTTGCCCTCTTGAACCAGTAAAGGGAAGTGGTTAATCCCTTTTTTGAAGTGAAAAGCACTTTTGCAGCTAGTTGTGATTAAATGACCTTTTCTGTTCTATGACCTTTCTCAACAAGTGTTCAAGTGATACCATTATTTCCCTCTCTGAATATCCCTCTGTTAGAGTATTCAGAAGCCTTACATCCTATGAATGTCTTTTTCTTTTCTTTTTTTTATTTTTTATCTACCCAGAGGAGCATAAAATACACCAATGCCAAATCTGTTACTAGGCTGTGCAAAAAAGGCCGCAGTTCCTATAGGTGGAATTGTATAAACAGGCTTCTTTCAGGAATCTCAAAAAGGGCTGATATATGGCCTAAGTTAGGTATCAGTCATCGGGCTATACTTTGAACTGCTTTAAATTGCCAATTTATATCTGTTTAGGACAGAGCCCATTGAGTGTATTTTTGCTATCATGTCTCTATAGTGTGACATGACCAAGTACAGTGCTCCAGAGTGAGTTGTGTTGCTGTAGTGTGTGCTGTAGTATCTGATTACATTTTAAAGTACATTTCTACATTGATTAGATGATACCCTCTAGTCCTGGCCAGCTAGCTGTGGAGATTATTGTAGACAATTTTAAGGGAGTTCTGAGAATAGCAATAAACATGATGAAGGTACTGGAAGGACTGATATTCAAAGATATATTAGAAAAACTGAAATGCTGGTCACTCCCTCCCTTCCACCACTCATACCTCCTAGCAACTCAGAATAGAAAGCTGGTAATTATTTCTATGTAGTTGTTGTAAATCTCAAATGAAACTCACTTAAACTGCACAGCAATTTAGAATTATTGCTCACTATGCCACAGTAGACAGGCATAACCTCTGCTAGGCTAAGCAGATAGAGCTGATGTCAAAGCACCGTTGGTGCTCTTAGGCAATGATGGAGCCCAATGGCTCTGTAGCACCACAGAACAAGACGGCTGTTTTATTCAGGAGAAACTTTGAAATTTAGGGTAATGAACTGTCCTGAGAACTATTCAGAAGAAATGGCCACTACAAGCCATATCTTTTGTCTAGATAGATAGATAACTAAGCTCAAAATTAGACCTTAGAAGGAGAGCCTGAGGGTAGCCTAAATTTGCTCATATGGTTATCAGTTGATTTCCTTTGTGAGTTAATACAGCTGCAAGCTAGTTAAACAACACTATTGAGATTTTCTGTTTATTCCTGCAGTTTTGAGGGCAGATGTGTCCTACTCTTGTTCTCACTCAGTGGCTCTCTATACTGTTCTGTAGCCAGAGCAAACACAGTAATTGACAGTCGTTGCAGTTTCCTGCTTATTTGTAAACAAGGGTGTGTAAACTCAGAGTATTTTCTATTAATTTATAGCAAACACAATTTTAATTATATAGTGATTTTCCTAAAATTTTTAAATTTTTTCTATTCAGACAAAATCAGGGGGAAAAATATCACAAGATTTATTTAACCTGTGTCAGCTCAAAGTGTCATCTTTTTTTAGAAGAAAAGGAAAGCTCTCACTAACAACTTCTTTTAGACTAAGACTTTGAAGAATATGAAAGAGAGAAAGATAACAGAAGTTTGTGTATTAGTTTGAGTATGTACATGAGCTTTGAGGAGTTGAGAGATGTATTACATTTCCTAATATGATCCTGATACTTTATGTAACTGTAGAGATTGTCCAAGGCTTTGGGACACTTTGCAATATCCAAGTAAAGCTTCTGTGTTCACCCTTTTGTCTATAAAACTGGATCTTTTAGCTTGGAAAAAAAATCAAAATAGAAAATGTACATCAGAAACTACTGTCTTTCTAGTAAGTCATTACAGAGAAGTTTGGAATTACACTGCCCATTACTCAGTCTTACATCTCAAATTATCCTGGTGCTGTACAACAAGATACAAAACGAAACTTGAGTCCTCGTTAATTTACTTGAAATGTTGCTATTGCCTTCTACTTGATTTCCCAGTTTTGACATTAAAAGATAAAAATGAAAATATTAATCTAAGTTTACTAAAGCCTTCTTCAAATACAGAAATACCATGGCATTTTAGCTAAATGAAAGTAGAATATTAATGAACTTCAGAAGAATATTTTGTCTCTTCCTTAAAAGAGGGCAAATGGCACTTGAGGTGTGTTGGGTAAAAATGTGGCAGTGAGACAATCATAAAGTATTTAACTTTTCATTTTTCCAGGGTATGCTTAGACAAGAAAGCCAAGTAGATTTAACATACTCATAAGTGACTTTCAACTATTACAAACTTTTCTTTGGACTCTGGTTTAATTCCAAGAAGGGTTTATTTATCTTACACCTGTTCCTGGCAAGTTAAACTACACTGAAATAATGTGCCTGTCTTTCCTGCCTCGGAAGGAAACACAGCCAAGGAGCTCTGCCTTAAGCAACGGACACACTCTTT
>NW_009952052.1:3002139-3002430 GCF_000747805.2 Chaetura pelagica
TTTCCTTCCCTGTTCCCAGCCTAAGGAGTTGGTGGGGGTTGGTTGTTTGTGGCTTGTTATTGGATTTTTTTGGGGGGAAGTGTATTGTGAAGAGGTGAAGAAGATGAGAAAGCAAGGTGAGAAAAAACCTAACAGCAGCCTGGGGAGGCTCTATTGTCCCTCCAAAAGTTTTTTAAGCAGGTGCCAGTGTGTTTTCTGCTCCCTTGTTTCCTCAGCCTCTCCCTCCTTTGCCTCTCCCCAGCCCTCCCCTCCATCTAGGAGGGTGTACACAAGTAGGTAGCTCTCTTGGAC
>NW_009952052.1:3002440-3008203 GCF_000747805.2 Chaetura pelagica
GGGAAAGAGCTGTGCTGTTGTGGACTTTTTTGTCTTTTGTGGCCAGAGGAAAGCGGAGACCTCCAGTGGGCGGAGGGTTCCCAGCAGCACAGGGAAGTGTGGTGCTGGAAAAAGCAAATTCATTTGAATGTATTTTTGCAGTGGGGAACCTCCAGGGAACTCCATTCTAGAAGGAAAACTGTCAGAGCTCCTCAAATGGGCAGTAATACAGGCAGGGGCAAATCATTGGCCTTTGTAAAAAACTGTCCTATTGAGAGTGATTGAGGGTAACCCAAACCCCCAGTAAGCACTTGAATGATTTCCAAATCAAATGCTTAATTCATAATATTTGGGTGACCTTACTTTTTTTTTTTTTTTAAGTTCTAAGAATGATTTGCAGGAGTGCACACTGCTTTTCTAACAATATCTAATTTGCTACTAGTAAGTCACCACTAATTAGAAGTGGCTGTTACGTTGCTGATCTGCTCAGAGAAGCATGGGACAAGCCAAACTAACCTGGCCACCATGTTAGCTACCAGGGACACTCTTTTTTCAGTACAGTCCATATTGCTCAAGGCTTTCCAGCATGTTCTACGTGGGCCTCACATCCAGATAAACACATCTAAATATAGAAGTTTGCTTGTAGGTGGGTACATGTGCACTATGTGTCTACACTTCCAGCATAGTTGACATCTAGGGTTTAGTTCAGTGGAGTACATAGAGGTGTCTTCTGTCACTTGATAATTCCCTGCTCTCCAGCAACTTCTCCTGGAGGGCACAGCCTTCCCAGGTCTAGAAGCATAGCTGCCACAGCTAGGGGATGTCTCAGATACCTTAAGACGTCTCAAATGGCACTGGGCAAACAAATCTGGGCAGCTAAATCGAGCCTTTCTTGTACCAAGCCTAGAGCACGAGCCAGCTGAGCAGATAGCAGAAGCCTTCCTGAGGATTAGCTGCACCTCTCTCAGTTGTCATAATTTCCTTGTGCTGCACAGGGACTTAAGACACATGTACACACTTAAATTTAAATGTCTTCACATGGAGCTGAATCCCATCCCATCTATTTTTCTGATCTCCACTAGAATTTGTAATATCTTTAGCTTTTCCTGGTCAATTGTCCTATTTCTGAACTTTTACCTAGAACTCCTGCATCTGGTGGTTCTCTTGAGACTTTTACTGTGCAGAGACATCCCAGGATGCTTTATACATTTCTGGCTCTTCTTCATCTCTGATTTTATGGAATTTACATATAGAAGCAAATTCAGGTTTTTTTGGTAGCCAACTATATAGTAGCTAATGATGATCCACGTGTGTAGTAGCCAAAGAGATTTTTAAATGTTAGAGCATAAGACAGGCAGAAGGTTACTCTAGCCTAGCACACTATGTCCTACTGTGACACTAGCCAACAGTGAATGGTCAGGGAAGATGACACAAGGAGGGCAGATATGCAGTGATATTTCTCCACAAGAGTCTCTCAGCTTCCAACAGCCTGCTACTTTGAGACATCCGGAGCCAAAATTGGGCTCTTGGTATGAATTAGCCCAGGGTTAATCTTCTCCCCTAAGATCATCCTGCTGGCTTGGAACCCCTGCAAACTTTTAGCATCTTATGACAAGGATTTCCACAATTTAACAGGGTGGTCCTGAAACCACAGGTTGTCTGTACCCTTACTATTGTAATAAGAGGACAAAGACATCCATATGTGAGCTCAGAGAAACCCTGGATGTTTGCAGGCAATGGTATTTGGACCTTAATTTATTTGGTGACTGAGCAGAATGAACCAGGGCTATTTTCTACTGAGCTAAGGAGAGAGTCTCCTGCTTGTAGGTACAGCCAGTCTCTTTTGGTGCTTACCTCTGGGGGCCTTTTTCACTTACTGAGTAATTCTTGACTTGTAGGAGCTACATTTGGGACCCAACACAGGAGAAGCAAAATTCATGTCAGCAAGAACTTGCTTTCAGTTCTTTGCTGGCAAACATGGGTTTAGATTGTCCTTGCACAGAAACATACAAACACCACAAAATCCTAAAACTTAAACCGGGTATTTCTTACAAAGACTATTTAAGCCTTTAAATAAGTTGAGAAAATCAATTATGACGTGATAAAGTAACACAGACCTTTTTCTGTGCTTTTCCACACTGTTCACACTGGTACATCTGCCTCAATCATTGTAAAAGACCATTATTCCTTTTCATAGCATCCTTGTGCCATCCTTGTGCTGCTTCTCCTTATCTGCCTTTAAATTCTGTTCTGGCTCTAAGGGCAGTTGGCTAATGAGTTCATGCAGAACAAATTCACTCTCACAGTTTGAATCTGTGACCTGAAGACATAAATCCTAATACTCGCTGGGCCTCAACAAACTTTCCAGGCTGCCAGCTAAAAGAATGTTTTTGAGTACCCAGAACTGTACTTCTTCCTTTCCAGGAAATGGTACCTCAGGGAAATTGTGTCCAGAATATGAATGCTTCAACCACACAGTCTTTTTACTCATAGGAAATTAATACTTGTGCATGTAAGTCCTGTTCCACTGGACTATCACCAGTGGGGCTGCTCTGTTTTTTTTCTTACTTTAGTTTTCTTTTTTTGCCTTTTCATAGGGAAATTCTTATGGGAAAAGTTATAAAGGGAATAAATTCAAATCCATCTACTGATTTGTACAGTTTGCAGCTTCAAAGCTCCTACATGAGGTTCCTTCAACACTGCTCATACCCTCAGTTTTCACCCCGTAGGCTCCTGAGGTAGTTTCTGACACCAGCCCTGACCTCACACCCCTATCTCAAACAGGAATCTCCACCATAGGTTTCTCTCTTTTGTCCCCTCTTTCAGCTCATGTACATGTATGTGTTACTTATTGGTACCTGGACATTAATGTTTTCTGTAATGTATTTCTTTCAGACATCATTGTTCTCATCGCTTCAATAGCAGTTGTTTCTGCAAAAACTCAGGGTAACATTTTTGCAACATCAGCACTGAGAAGTCTTCGTTTCCTACAGATCCTTCGTATGGTGCGCATGGACCGAAGAGGAGGCACTTGGAAATTATTAGGTTCAGTAGTTTATGCACATAGCAAGGTACTTAAACCTAGATGCTGATTTTGTCTGTTTGATGTTTTCACTTGATGCGATTCAACAAGAGGCCAGGGAAACAAACATTTCTCTGTTTTGAGCAGAATACCTACATTTTTCTGAAGTAACATCAGTTGTGACTGGCATTAGCACAGATACATCAGGCCATGTTAAATGCTAACAGTTTTTAGAATATGTTGAAATGTTGTCCTTGATATTCAGTTGTAATTTAATATATATTGGTGAAGTTGCTGAAGCGTCAAACCATTGGAGTAGACTGAGTCCACTTTCAGAGAAAATTTGCATCCATAGGAAAGCATTGGACTTTTAACTGTTCAAATGCCAAAAAAAGTATATAGAACTTTGCATTATGTCTTCCTTGAAATGCCATTTTGTTCAGTTTTACAAATGGATGTTGTTCTCTGATTTCTTTTTTCTAGGAATTAATCACAGCCTGGTACATAGGATTTTTAGTACTCATCTTTTCATCTTTCCTGGTTTATCTGGTGGAAAAAGATGCAAATAACCAATTCTCCACATATGCAGATGCTCTCTGGTGGGGCACAGTAAGTACACAAAATAATGTACAACTTTTAACCAGTCTGCTAGAGAGCTTTGAATTTCACTCATCGTGGATTTTAACTTAGTGTGCTGTTCACTGACTTGTTTTAACTGACAGAAAACTGGCCTGAGAGGCTCCCTCCTCCAGCTCTTCATTTGCACATCCATAGTTGCTTTCACCCCCTCCTGCAGAACAGCTGTTCATGTGTTTCTGCTCCAAGCCACATCACTAAACTTTCAAGAGAAGAAAGCATTTTATTTTTTAACCCAGATCCTTCCAGTAATACAGTATGTAATATGGTCCCACAGAGAACTGCTTTGATCCAAATCAGAGGGCTGTAAGCTGCAGTGCTGGAAGAGGAACAAGTGTGAGGAGAGACAGAGGGAAAGAATCCTTACATCAGCTTTGCTGTGAAATGAAGGGTATAATCAGCATCCTTAGAATAATGTTTTTTCTCCTTGCTCTGTCCCTTGACCACACAAACCAAGATTAAATATTCCCATTCTGATTCAGCAATGTTATTTTACAGGTGTAAAAGCCTGATTTTGTTGAGCTTATGCTTCACTATTAAATCAACTGGTTTTATTTTCTTGAAAACTGTGGTATCTAAGTACATGGCTGGCTGCTTTTCTGAAAGAAGGATTATATGACTGTTTGTATGTTTAAATAAACTAGGCTTTAAACAAACAATGAAAAACTAAGTCTGAAGTTTTTTAAAAAAAATTATGGCCTAATATGTGTGTGTTTTTTGCTTAAAAATGCCCTACAGTGTGTTACACTTCTGCACTGTGTGGGAGTTAGTTAGGCAGCTTAAGAAATCTGCCCCAACAAAGCTTGTGGCAGAGCTATTGCCAAGCAGTGTAAAACTGCTTTTCCTTCTGATGCAATAGAACAAACTTGAGCTCTGACAGTGTCTGAGTAGTGTAATGGTGCCTCTGAGATCATTAATGCTGATATAACCCAGAGTGCTCATTAGTTTTCCTGGAATAAGTGTGAGACCTGAACCATTCTCTGCCACCTTTCCTCATCAAAGGGGGGCAGAAGTGATGTTTTCTCACCTCAGACCTTCTGCTGACAAGACTTCATCTGGACTCAGTAGGGTCTGAAGGCACAGAGCATGCACAGATAGATTGGACAAAAGCCCTTTCCAAAATGCTTTAAATCCATGAGAAATATTTTAATAAGTTTTGCCATTTTTCATTAAAACGTCATTTCCTATTAGTAGGACTAGTTGGTGTATTTGAAATTTGTTCATCTAAGGGTGAATAATTTATTACATGTTTTCCCAAGAAACTGTATTTCTGTGTTACTAGGGCACAAAATTGGGAGTTTGGAGAAGCCAGACCTAGTAGGTCTTATTTGTGCATTTACAAATAAAAAGAAATATTTTTCCAGAAACTTGCTGCTTTAGGGCATCAAGACAGATCTTTGATAAAATAAACGGTTTTATCCTGTAATCCAAACATATACAATTCATATTGGCTGAAGTCATGAGAGAGATTTTGCCCTCAGTCTCATCACTATAATTTATTTTGTTTCCTTCTTCTTCAAAAGCTGAGGTCTAGGTTTGGCTTAAAGCTTTCTAACCTGCCTGCACTGACATGGTTGTGAACTATCTGTCTTGGGATGCGGGTGCCCTCACTGAGGAGTATCCTGGCTCTGGCAGTCTGCAAACACCATTGCCCCTTTGGGGTGGCAGTGGGGATGGAATCCTGTGAGAGAGACTCTCACTCTCTCCTGTGGTGGTGCCTGGGTCTGGAAATGCATGTGTTTAACTGTTTGACTCTCCAGGAGATGCCTTCTACCTCTCTGCAAAGCCATGTGTGACTTAGCATTGCATAGACAGGGAGACAGGAGCGCGAGGAATGGAAAAGTCCCAGCAAACTCAGACCTCAGCTGTGACATCTGACTGAGCCTCGTGTTTGATCCAGATCCTTCTTCCTGAGCAGCTCTAGCAGCAGGAACAAGTTCTTTATTTTAGAATTTGCTTCTCTGCTACCTGCTGACTGCTATTTATTAAGGAAAAACCCTGCTAAGAAATAATCATTGTATAAAGCAGTGCTTTAAATATTTTGTACATTATGAAGTGAAAGTGTATGACTCATAGGTCAGATAAGTAGTGCAACTGAGAAAATAGGAAAAGTTTCTTGACTTCAG
>NW_009952052.1:3008594-3041812 GCF_000747805.2 Chaetura pelagica
AAAAACAGCAAATTGTAATCTAAAATCTGAAAACAATCTGTTTCGTATATTTCTGTTTTTTACATGTTTCTCCAGTGTGTGATGTGAACACATTTAAATTTTCAATGTGCTTAAGTGCACAAAGTTGCAAAAAAATCAGTGTTTCCCCTTACCTGTTCTCTTTGCCTTTTAATAATAGTATTTTTTGTATAATATGTAAAACAGTACGTGGGAAATGCATAATGTGCTTCTTAGTCATGGTTGTTTTTACTGCCAGAATAACCCACATGCAGATTTGAAAAGGTCAGATTGTGTTGCATTCTAGGGGAAATCAATTATTAGTCTAATTGATTTGTTTATTTGCAAAAGTAGTTCTAACTTAAACCACAGAGTATCTACCAAATCCCAGACTGAATTCTGTCACTGCATTCAAGACAGGCAGAAATAATCACATTAAATTTCAAGCTTTTGGAGGCACTTATGCTCCCCCTTACAGGATCAGACCCAGCATGCAGCAGTTAACCACTCATTAATTCAGATTATTTGAGGACCATACCCTGCCATGGTAATTTCAATTCCTCCATTTCTGGAGTCCATATTTTTACACTGAAATGAAAGGCAGGATATTATATCCTAATGTACACATTAATGCTCCACTGTATTTTCAGTCGCATGTTGTACTGTGCATCCTTCAGTTTACACATCATGTTAATGTTACTCTTTTGAATATTCATGTGGTTGGGGTCTCCACAGTGCTGCCTAGCACAGCATTACACAACAGTGTTATATGAAGAGCTGAAGTTCAAAAGTAGCTCTGATAGAAAAGGTATATTCACTTCACCAAATAAAAGAACCAAACCATCCGGGAACAAAAGGTCAATTAAAAAACTTAAGTATTTCTAAACCAAACTATACAGGGTTTTCTGAAAACTGCTAGTGTTAGCTGGAACTGTGTGTGCTTATAGTGGTATTTAGTTTGTACGTTAATAAGTTTTACCTGCAAATGCAACACAATTAAGATTTCCATCTCTCTTACGCAGTTGACAAAGTTCCTCTGAATAACTCATTATTTTCTAATACTATCCAGTAGTTGCATTGGTTACAGAATGGCTCCAGCACTCCACTGTGACCTGTAGGTGGACAAAACATATTACAATGAATAATACTGTCACAATTACTAGCTCAAATGAGTTAATATTGATGACATTTTTCCCATTTAATATAATGATAGCATGAACAAACTACTTTTTTTTCTTTCAGTTAATTGAACCAGGTAAAGATTCAAAAAGTAAGTACTGCTAGCAGAACATAAAATTACATCAGAAAGAAATATTAGGGTAGAGGAGGGTCTCCTGGGTCCTATTTTATCTAATTGAAGGCACCTAGGTTATATAATCAGCTTCATTATTATATTACCTCACTTATTATTAGCATATTTATTAGCTCCAGTAGTGAGCTATAACAGGAGTTCCATCATTGTTGTGAGTTGTGAGTCTAGCCAGGTGACACTGCCTGCCTTGGCTGGTCTGTCCAGACACTTCATTTATAGAAGCAACCAAAATGGAGTGTTTGTATCTGGTACAAAAGACAGGACTCAGCCAGCTCATTTAGCCTTGTGATTCAGTTGTTTGAACACAGACACAGAGCACCGTGGAAGATCTGTTGGAGAGTCTGCTGCCTCTCCTGTAGGTGGTCCTTGTTCAGATGCCCTAGAGCACCTCAGGTGGCACAAGATACTTGTTTTCAGGCAAGTCTAAGTCCTACATTTTAGGATAGGATGAGTGACCTGCTTGAGGAATCTCTCTTTCCGTGCTTTCTTTTTCTGCTGAACACACAAATGTTTTATTTCTCAAGCTGGATGAAATGAATCCTATACAAATAAACTCCAAACAGTTTGGTTCGTTGCCCTGGCTTAGGCTGACTCTTCTCAAATAAGCAACCTGTCCCTAATTACCTTCATGGGTTTGCTACAATTTTTTACAGTTAATTAGTTTTACTTTCTCCAAAATCTATTTTTAAAAAATCTTCCTAATAGAAGCTGCTTTTAAATCCCAAAATACAATTCTGTCTTCACATGCACAGGACGTTTCAGAAGTCACAGTGAAGGAGCCAGCAGCTTTGCTAACTTTGGGCTAATGGGAAAACACCTTGAAGTCAGCCCAGAGAAATCCCAGCACCAGCCACCTCAGGGCTGCCTGTGCCCCAGTCCCAGGAGAGCTCCCCAGGCTGCAGCATGGAGGAGATGCTCTCCTTATGCCTCTGGGTGACCAGGCACCCCACAGAGATGGCCAAAAAAAGAGAAACCATTTTCAGATTGATGTGAGTGAAACTCACATTAACACTGACGTTGTGGGTTTTTGACTGAAACTCTGTGATTTGAGTTCTGTCACATGGAGAAAAAAATTAAAAGAAAAAAGGCAGCAACTGAGATTTCACCAGAACTGCGCATCCAGCCTCCAGAGTTCAGCTCTGAGGACAACGGGTGTGCTCCACAGCAGTATCAGCAAGATGGATCATTTAGACAACAAGCACAAGCCTTACTTGTACAGCCCATTAACTAGCAATAGACACACACACACATGCAGAGAAACACATGGGAACTTTCTGTTGGCTGAGGAAGTATTACACAGTGAATTCAGGGAGAGACAGGGTTTCACAGGAGGTTGCAGGAACGGTCCTTAAAAAGCATTTTGAAATTCATGTCAGAACATCTTGTATTACAGACAGATTTTGTAGCAGATTTTCTGTTACCTAGTTACTCCTGGACTTGTATGGTATTGCTGATGCAGTCACCCAGGTGCTGTTGTCCTTGCATGGTTGTAATCCCTGAAAGGTCGAGATAATTTCTTCCAGTCACCTTTGAACTTTGATGACTTAGCGTTTAACTACACTGGACCCAGCCATCCCTCACAGTTCTCTCTGTAACTCCTGTCTGCTTTTTACAATTTTATTAGTGACGTCTGGAAATTTCTCATGTTGTCATGCTCTCACATCCAGTAGTTTTCCACACCCTGTTCAGTTAATTTAACCTCAGGATTAGTCCAGTCTGGGCCTGGCCAGTGGTTTAGTCATTCACTTGGAGCACTAACAAAGATGCAAAGGATTATTCCTGAGCTTGACTCTGAAGTTGTCTGGAAAAATATTTTCTTAGTTGTGTGATGAGAGGAATATAAAATGAAGATCAAACTCATTTGTTCAGTGTTGAGTAAGACAATACAGCACAGTGCTGACACCTATATGCCCGTGTCAAGACTGTCCTGAGATAAAAGAGCTCTAAGTGAGCAAGAAGCCACGGATACTCTTTATCATAAACTGATACCATTAAGTTCTCAGAACCTAAAAGAATGAGGGGAAAAGCTTTAATATGGCCTTGTTATTTTCTTTGGAGAAATTCCAGAGATACAGTCTGTGTGACTGCTCCTGGTTTTGGTTTGCTCCCAGATGTCAGATCCCAAAGGTTCAAGTTTATCTTTGACTTCTTCGGAAGACAGTTCAGTGGCAATATCATTAATATGCAGATGACACTTAGTTCTGTTTCCTTCTTGTCAGCGCAGGCAGGAGATACCTCTATACTTTCTAGTGTCTGGCAGAGATAGGGAGCTGGACAAAAGCCAAGAAACCAGACTCATTCCAGAGCTTCAAACTGCTTTGCAATGACTAGCCTGGAAATGAATTTTGAGGTGCTTTTCTTCAGGGATTCATTTATTCAGTGGTTTGTTGCTCTCAGGGTCTTAAAAGCCTCAAACTGTCCTGCATTTGCTCTCAGATGAGAAGAGCTAGGAATACCTTATTCAGCAAACAAAGGAAAACCAAATCAAACCCCTCTGGCAGGCCAAGAGTGAGGTTGCATCAGTTCACCTGTGCCAGAAAAAAGGGAGCTGCATTCCCATCTCCTTCCTTATCACTCAATCTCAGCTACACACTGCCTTGTGCAGGATCTGGAGCTTGTCAGGCTCCTCCACGAGCTCACACATCTCACTGAAACAGCAGAAGCAAACCACGCAGAAATATGGATAATTGTCTTTGCCTTCCTGGGTCGCATTGACTCTCCAAGGGGTCCAGCAAAAGCCAGGGGATGGGGCAGGGAATTGAAGAGAAGCAAGGAAGAGAGAGGCCTGATGAGTACACAAGTTGGTGTGTCTGTGACCAGGCTAGCATTACGAAACTTGACACTTGACAGCCACTTGAAATTTCAACAGCAGCCTTAAGTCAGCTCACTCTTTTAGTCACTACAGCTTTCTCAGGCTAAATTACTCCCATAGCTTGTTCCAAACAATGGGAGCAATTAGAAGCAGCAGTTTACTATCTGCAGAGCCCTAAATAGTTGAAATCTAATTACTTCCAAAAGACTTTCCTTCTTTTGTCCTGTGGTGACCCCAGCATTAAATAGAATTTCTTTGGCTGTCTTGCCTAGGAATTAACTTTGAGGAAGCTGGAAGCAAAATAATGTCTCTAGAAGGCATTTTCCTGAAGAATTTGTTCCTGCCAGAATATGTGTTAAGCCTGAACTTGCCCACATTTGGTACACGATGTAAAATAATTCTCTGTGCACGTGTTCTCCTCTAATAACAGTCCCAGAGTCCTTGGCATTCAGCCCACTGTTGTCCATCTTTGTCCTTCAACTTCGTGTGCCATTGCCCGGGCACGTGCCCCACAGCCTCCCCCCCCGCCTTTGGAAATTCTCTACCCACACCTCTTCCAGCTGCCCACGCAGCCAGCAGGGTAGGTGCAGACTCCCCAAGAGGGAATCACAGAGATGTGACTTTCTCCTGTCAATCCAATCCCCAGCTTTGGGACTGGCACACTTCCCAGGTCAGGAGTAGCCTGGAGGACATTTCCTTGGGTCAGGGAAGACCCTCAGCCGAACACAGACATGAAGCCATAATCTTTTGCCTCAGAGATAAGCTCAGTTAGCCACAACCAGGCACCATTTATCCCAGCAGCATTTGCATACCTGCTGTGTTTCCATGTGACCTGCAGTCAATGAGCTGCACGTAGGGAGCCCTTCCATCTGGACCAAGCTCTGCCCTTGTCTGCAGCGGTGCTACACGGCAGGGGTGCTGGCCTCCATGGCACAGCTTCTTAAACACCTGTGTGCTGAGCCTCTGACTGCACTCTGCACATGAAGGGATTGCAGATGCTTTCCTCTTTCTCTTCGGTCTCTCCCCACGTAGGTCTGAGCTAACATTGTCCAGGAGCCTGTGGTACTTGTGCATCTGCTGCTGTGTTGCAGTCTGTGGAACTTCATGTCAGGAGTGACACGAGTATATCTGAGCCTCTCACAAGGAAGGGGAAAGGACCTGGAACTTTTTTAAGTTCCTTCCATCATTTGATTAGTGTTTTTTGTGTTTCAGAAGATAATTCACTTCAAATTGTTCTGATAGGCTTACAGAAAATGCAGCTGCTTCTTGCTGTTCCTTTGGCTTGATATCAGCTGTGAATTTCCACTTCCTCAACTGTACTTTTTCAATACAAACTCGGTGTAATTTATATCTGTGTAGTTGTGCAAATACATGCAGTTATATTTCCAAGCAGAAAATAGGTGAAACACCTTTACATCCATAGAAAAGAACACTTTTTTTTTCTGCCCAACTCACATAATTTCCCATCCTTTGCCTCCACTTTGAGATCCCAGATATTGTTTTATTTTTAAAAAAACATATCTTATTAAGCCATTTTTTCTCACATATATTATCTCAGCTTTATTCAGTCATAACAGTATTAAGTTTTTACAGAAAAAGTTTTCTTTATTTAGTTAGGTTTAGAAACAACTATATGTATTTCATGTGTCTTGGTTTAATAGTGGAAATGCTGTTTCATGTAATGTAAATAATCTGCGACTAATCTCTCAGTGACTTCTGGTAAACCACAATGTTAATTAATTTCTCTTTAGATCACACTGACAACCATTGGCTACGGAGACAAAACTCCTCTTACATGGCTTGGAAGGTTGCTTTCTGCAGGATTCGCTCTACTTGGCATTTCTTTCTTTGCACTGCCTGCTGTGAGTATGCCTATAGAATTTGTGAAAAGGTAATAGGAACTTTTCTAGCTCCTACTGCTGTTACGACAAAAAAAAATGAAGGAAGCTTTCCACATGAAGAACAACTGCTTAAGGCTTTTTGCTCTGTGATAACACTAGTGAACTGCTATCCAAAATCTAGATGAGAGGCTTGGTGTCATTGCTCGAATTTTGGGGAGTTTCTTTGACATGGACAAAACTGGGAGGTAATCCTATATTATTATATGGGAACAGGTTGCCCAGGGAAGTTGCCCTATCCCTGGAAGTGTTCAAGGCCAGGTTGGATGAGGCTTTGAGCAACCTGACCTTGTAGGAGGTGTCCCTGCCCATGCCGGGGGGTTGGAACTAGGTGATCTTTAAGGTCCCTTCCAACTCAAGCCTTTCCATTATTCTCTTATTCTATTATTAGGTAGTATACTATTGTGTAAGGTTGAAATTATTTTCTTTTGCTATAAATTGTGTTTGACATGTTACTGCTTTTCTTTCAGATGTTTGAAAAAAATAAATCAGCTGTTATGTTTTTCTGAATTAGAGTCTATTAAAAAAATAGATATTTGTAATAGATTGTCTTATAAGGCTGCCAACAGAGAATAGTAGAAGGCATTAAATCAACCAAAGGTTAATCTTGCTGAATGTAAAAATGCAGCCATCATTTTCTTTGGATGATTGTAAATTAACGTGACAGTTTATTTCTGTTGCTTTTATCAATGTTCAAGAGACTTTAATGCAAATAGGAATCATCTGATGACTAAAATATGGTCTAGCTTCAGAAATACCTTTTCATTTTTGTGAGTAAATTTCCTTTCTTTTTAAAATGAGCATTGAATTAGCGTGGAATCAGAAGTGACATTTTTATTTTGTTGTATTGCATCCAGTGGAACATATGCAGAAAATTAATATTGTAATACTCAGATTAATCATCTATGGGTAACTATAAAACATGTGTGTTATAATAACGCATTTGTTTTCAACCATATAGTCAAACCAAGATTAAAAGTCAGCATTTGCCAACAGCATCGAAACATCTAACATGCTTTATTTATTTTTTACTCTAAGTGCAAGCATTTCAGTATCTCTGGCATATTATAATAATAATTATTATAATACATTATCTATTTGTGAATCCTTGACATTCATTGCAATTACTGTAATTAATTGCCTTTGTTACCTAGTCACCACTAACAAGAAAATTAGTTTTAGCAGGACTACAATGATAATGTAAAAGATAAATAACCTTACATATTAGAGATGTCAGAAATTTTGTTGCTCATGTCATATCTCTGTACAGGTACTCATTTTCCTCATGAATTGTTTTGTGTTGAATCTGTCTGTAAAAAAAGAGATATGTGTGGAACTTGCACATTTCTAGTAGTATTTCATCCTAAGAATCAAGTGGCGATATTCTTCCTTATAATGCAGACATGTCCAGCAGGAAGATTACACTCCTTGCAAGCCAAGGAGGGAAACCTTCTCAATCCTTGGGTCTGTTCATCAGGAGGGAATTTTAGTGTATTTATTCAAAGGTAAAAAGGCTAAAAGGGGAGAGTATTCATCATCAGCTTTTTCTTCATAGCCTATAAGATGAACAATTATTTAGATTATTTAGATGGGAAAGACTGAGGAGAAGTGGTCTTAATCTGCTAAGCAAGGCATTTTCTAGCTTTTCTAAAATTAAAAGTTATATGCAGTGCAGGTAGAGATTTTGAGGTCCATATATATTTGGCATATCTGACATCTGGTTATTTCATCATTCCTGGCTTAAGTTCCTCTGATTGGTGCTGCTTAATTTGAGATATTTATTTTATATTTATGTTTACATTTATGTTTACTTTATTTTTATTTTTTTTTAATATAGATATCTCCATGGTCTTTAAAGCTGCAGGAACACAGTGTAGGTCAAACCCAAGCAAAACTTGTAATGAGTGGTCATTGGTAGCACCACAGATGTTACATCTTAAGCAGGGAGTCTCCTTCCTCACCATGAAAGGGGCACTGTTGTTAAGCCTTGTATTGTCATATGCCATCATAAATATGTTATGACAATCATATGATACAACATCTTCACAAAATCTTTGTAGCTGATTACATATATTTGTTGAAAAAAATACCTATCAAGTGATAAATGGCAAATTGTTTTGCAGGGCATCCTTGGCTCGGGATTTGCATTAAAAGTGCAGGAACAGCATCGTCAGAAACACTTTGAGAAAAGAAGGAATCCAGCTGCCAGTCTAATTCAGGTAAATATGAAATCAGTGAAAAGATATAGTAGGTGATTTAAAGTTTGGTTTTTTATCTCTGTGGGAAGTTTTGTGGAAATAATGTTTAACAGATTGGTTATATAGCATATGGTGTATATAGCATTCCTATGCATAGCTTTTAATTTCTTCTATCCATGCCAAAGAAAACCAAGCCAAGGATGTCAACTGTATGCCTGCAGTTAGCAAATTACTTGGAAAAATAGGATCGATTCCTAGACAACCCAACTGACAGCATGACACTCTTGCCTAAGCTACTTTTGATCTACTACAGGTTTAGAGTGTTCCAATGATTTACATACTTGGTGAAAATGAAAAATGTCCTGCCCAGATAACTGCTTTCACTATTAGTCAATTCAAAAGCTGGAAATGGAGCACCAAAATGTCTGAAATTGTCTCAAATGGTTTCAGTTTTCCAATATTGACATGATGGTGCAGAACAACGATTGAGAAAGATTCTTTCTAAGCAGAAGTGGCATGATATTTGTTAAACAGCTGGTTTACATGGGTTTTTTCCTTAACTTACAGTCCTAGTTAAAAATGAGAATATCCTCTGAAGAATTATTTTGTACCAAGCTTGACTCTACTTGATGCACCAAAACAAACAACAAAAAAAAGGAGGGGGGGAGGGGAAATAATCTTGTAGCATCCTAGTTTATTTTCTTGGGATCTCAAGTGTTTTATGTGTGCCATTTATGCACTTTATTACTATTATTATTTATTTTTATTTATTTTGAAATAATTAATCCAAATAAAGAAGCTGAGCATGAATATACTAGAGTTCCATTATAAGTTCAGGATAGGTGCCAGCCTATCTTTGAAGTGTTTTAAAAGTTTATAAATGTTTCCTATTATTACTGTTCAACAATTACTAAATACTAAATATATGAGATTTAATATTTATTAGAATGATTAACAAATATAAATCCACACCTTTTCTATCTATTGTACTGTAGAATGACTGTCTGCAATATTTTCTAACACATATATTCTAATTCACTTCTTTCAAGTTAGGTTGCCAGAAGAAACGAACAATAGATTTAGGGTTTGGGTGTAGCTCTTCTTATTATTGTATGACAGTTCAGCCAAACTGTTAGCAAGACAGTGTGGTAAACATGAAAAGTAGCTAGCTGACTGGTTTTGGAAATTGAGTCTTAATGGACAAAATAATTGTGAAAGGAACTCATTTGTGGTGGAATCCCATAAAAAAGGCTCTTCGGCAGTTACATGTTCATTTTCTCGTTCAGATAATTTTTAGTGATCTGGAATTAGTGTAAAATTGCCAGTAGAGATAGTTGCCAGTGGCACAAGGTCTGGCAGATTAGGAAAAATGAGGGCAGGTACATGGGAACGAACCCCAGGATGATCTGATCTAGAAACAATGAATTCAGGCTATTAAAAGAGGCCTGTTAGGTACAAAGGATGAGAAATGCAGAGGAGAAAAAATGGGAAAGAAGAGCTTGCTTCAAGTTCTCAGTATGTTACTCCAGCAGGTTTATACAGATCTTAGGCACAGAGCTAGAACTGTAACAAGCAGGAGAAAGCTGATACTGCCACAATGTATGGTAATACTAGTACTAGCATGCTTACATATCAACTCAGCATCTACAGTTTGTAAATGAGACTGGAAAATTGGAGAAAGCAAAAAAAAATTGGAAAAAAAATGAATGGAGAAAATTTCATGTTCATAACTGCAGGGTGTCTCTGTAAATCTCTACCATAACAGTGCCCAAGCTTTTTAAATTTTTTTTGTTGTGGATATCAAAAATAAGCTTCCATGGAATTCAGTGTGCTCTAGCTTATCAGGATAAAGTCTGTTTTCTAATCAGTCTCTGCTAACTCCTCTGCTGCCATAGCTGTACTGTCTGCCAGAGCCTTCACCTGACTTAAAGAGAGTGAAGGTATTGCTGTAGAAAACTGAAATGTTTCATATGGACATATTTTGCTCAATTACTTTAGTTTATAAGAAATAGTCAGTGCAAATACTATTTGAACATAAAAGTCCAGAGAAGAAGTACTGGAAACCACAGGGCTATTTAATGTAACAGACAGAAACATAACAAATCCTTCTGGCTCTAATCCAAAACAAAATAGTTTCAAATTAAAAACAATGCAGAGACTTTTTACAATGAGAACAGTCAACTAGTGGAACAATTTACAAAGTGACAGGTTTCCATCTGTAGGTGAAGACTAGATGTGTGTCTGGGAGACATGGACTAGGATAACACAGGGTATTAGGCTCCCTGCAAGAATACCAGGATGACTTTTAGTAGTTGACAATATACAGGAAACACAGATACTCAGCAAGTACAAATTAATATAGTTATGCTGACTTCAGGGAAGCTGTTCCAGTTTGTAGAAATGAGGATCTCTTATCTACATGCAGTTATAAATCTAAACCATAAGTACATTTTCAATGCTATGCTTTGGTCACTCACCTATGAAATAATTTATTTCAAGTTTTAAAATATTTATCAGTGTTTCAAACTACAGAGAGTATTTGTCTTTTCTTCTAAAGGCTTCTTGTCTGTTTTTCCTTATCAATTACAAAATGTATGATGACACTTTCTTTACCTGAGTCTGCAAGTTTGTATGGGTATCCCCTATGGACTTGTGTGCAAATAAATCACTGCAATGCTTTTTTGAGCACCTTTATATGCTGAATAATTTCTGCTGCTTCCATGAAACTTGGACTTCTTACTTTGCTGTTCAAAGTGTACTGTGATTCACAAGTGTTTTGGTAGGTTTTTACTGGTGTTTCCTTAATCGACTGAATAGAGCACATCCGAATCTAAGCAAAACCTCCTCTCTCCAAAACCAGTGTGGTGGCATTGTCACTTCATGTTCTTGGTTCCTTTGTGCTTTTCTATTGTTTCCTCATACCAGGCTTCTTGGCGGTTTTATTCTACCGACGCCAGCCGAACAAACCTGACAGCCACCTGGCGATATTATGAAAGTATTCTTCCTCCCCTCAGGCATGTATCTGTGCTATGAATGATAAAAGAAATCCATGACTGGTATTGGTTACTAATCTGCTTTTCAATTTTTTGTTTCATCCCCTGCTCCCTCTTGCCTTGTTTTTTCTTTTTTACCATATATCCTGCACGTAGTGTGTATGGCGTAGTTATGCGGCTGATGAGAAATCGGTTTCCATTGCTACCTGGAAGCCTCATTTGAAGGCCTTGCATACCTGCAGCCCTACAAAGTAGGTACAAACATGGCAGCTGGTGCTGTTCTTGATGTCTGTTCAAGCTTATAGAGAATTACTGTCTGTTTCATCTTGTTTTGTCTTCTTAAGTCGTCTCATTAAAAATCTCAACTAACAAATCAGATCAATACTATCTAGGAGCCTAGGATGGTGGGACAAATACAAATCATTGCCATTTATCTACGAAATATCACTGATCCCACGCACCAGAAGTATTTTCCAAAAAAACAACCCATATGTTAAGGTTAATGTTTCACCCAGTTCAAAATCTCTAAGGAGGAAAATGTTAGGTTCCATGCAGAGTTTGTTCCTTTAGTACTGTTGTTATGGCTGTGCCTCTTTATGAGGCTATAACTACAGATCTATCTTTCCAATGGAAGACAGCCTTGTGGTATTCTGCAGGTGAATGCACTGGGGAATTTGCTCCTTTTCATGATAATTTCTGATATATTCAGTATTTCCTTAGGGCAAATTATATCCTCATTCAGTGGAAGATGACTAAAAAGACCTGATGTCACACTTTGGCAGACAGGAAATATTTTATGTCCTAGTTTGGGTGAGAATTCACAGAGCACTGGCAGCCCAAGATTTACCAGAAGGCAGTAAGTTGACTGATTCAATATGGGCTGCAAATCAGGAAGCAAAAGATCCTCGATAAAAATCAAAAGGAAAGCACTAAGAGCCTTATGAGAAAGCTCTGATAAGCATCCTAACTGTTGTTATTGCAGACAGTGCAAGAGAATTAGTGGTTTCTCTCAAAGCTGGGTGATGAACATCCACATGACAGTAAAAAGGTAACCGTGTGCCAAAAAGCTCAGCCAAAAAGAGGTTTGGCTGAGTACCCAAAGCTGATCTTTGAATTTCAAAGAGTTGACAAGAACAGAGCCATAAGTAATCCATTACCATAACTGTAATTCCAAAATGCTCCAAACTAAAAGGAGCTTTTAGATTAAAAGTTACGTGGAATATTGATTTTTTTTGCAAATACAAACAGGTTGAAGGCAACATTGGTATAAATGGATGGATATAAAATGACATAAATAATGAAGCTGTATCCCACCTAAAATTTTCTAAAATATGACTAGCCCTCAAAAGTGCATCTACTTGTTACTTTAAATAAGCATATTGCTGTGCTATCCTGAAATTAAACTTTTTTATTTACCAGAATTATCTTTGTCTAATAAGAGCCTACAGCTTTCTGTTATATATGTGTCAGCAATGCGTTTTGCCTAAGTGCTTTGCCAACTCTGTCTGCAGTGGTATGTACTAAGCATGTCATGCATGTGTTAAAACAAGTGAAAATGTACTTCTTCAGAAGCATTGTAATTACAAGTCTTGCTTGAGTGTTTTCGTGGTTGCAATGTAATATGTGTGTTGTACATTAATTAACATATCCATTTATGTTTATCATATATCTAGCATCATCTGTAACTAAATAGTGTGATTACTATCTGCATAACAAGTATGTTTTTCCCTCCCACTCCCTGACCTGAAGAAAAGAACAAGGGGAAGCTTCTAGCAGGTTTGTATTTCTTTTATTTCTTTTATCTATGAAATCACTGCTTTTTAATGGCTTGTGGATGTTTCCGTTTCTGTACAGTAGATTCAATGAACTGTAACTGTTAACTGACAATAATCACAAACTGCATTTTTTTTAACTCATATTGATAGACTAATGCTACTGAAAATTTGCTTCTTAGCCCGGTTTCTGCATGGAAAAACTAGGTAATTTTTTACTTCTTAGCTTTGAGGGAAAGCTCAGTTCAAACAGTGGCAGAGTAGCAAGTGGAGCAGCCTCCCCAGACCCAGATTCTGGGCAAGGATGTGGCCCCAGCTTCTGCCATAAAAATGATGCCCGGCATTGCCAAGAATCACAGTGCAAGCTATAGCCATGCCATTTGATTTGTCTTTGTGAACCAACTCATTCGGACCCCCCAAATGGGTCTGTGCTTCCCTGCAGGAGCATCCTCAAGGCTTTCTCAGTGCCACGTCTTCAACTTTTTCCAACTTTCCTGCTGCCCTCTCCTAAAGAGCTTTATGGGACAAGGCAGGTGGGTGCAAAGCAATCACTGCAGTGGATCACCTCCCCCCAGCTGCATGGTTCACACTCTCCCATGGCCCTTTTTGGGTGGAGGGAGCAGCCTGGCATCTCTTCTTACGTAAGTTCCAGTGCTGCTGGCTGGGAGGGCAGGAAGCATTTCCACACAGCCTGGATGCTGACTGAGGACCAGCTGCCTAGATCATGCAGAGGCAAGCCTTGGCAGGGCTATCCTCCCCCAATAAATAAAACCCTGGAGAGGCACAGTCCTAAGGCAGTAAGAGGAAATGCTGCTCTTTGCTGTGCATACAGCTCGAATCCATAGGGACAGAAAGGACTTAGTGGCAACAAGAGAAATTACAGTACCTCCGAAGCTCATTAGGGATGGGAGTCTGCAGGCATTTGACAGCCAGCACTGCAGGATCAGCATGGTCAGAGAATAATGGAGATAACCTCCAAGCAGCAAATGATGAAAAACCAAGACAAAAAGTGTTGGTGACACATCAGCCCCTGAAATACATCAGCCTCTGAGCTGTACTGTTGCTCATGAACACTTCTGTGTTATTCAGACAGGGGTAGAAACCCTTCACATCAGTTACCCCTGTCCTGTTCTGCTTTCCAGATTGCTCCTCTGGTGTCTTGACTCCATCCTTTTCCCTGAGGTGCACATAACTGCTGTTAGTGTCACAGTAACATTCAAGGGGAATGAATTTATTTGCTCTGAGATGTCCCTCCTGTTCCTCTGCTCTGTCGGTTCTGACTTTTCATACACACTACCTCCACAGGATTGCTAGCAACATATTGATCTCATTAAATTATTACTTTTTGCACCCATCAGCTGTATTTCCTACTCCTTCAACAGCAACATTTAAAATTGACTTAATTGGTTTTAAAGGTGAGACTAAAGTTGGTGGTAAATGAGTATGTACCTCCAAAACAGTGATTTGTACAGAGGGGAGAGATTATTCCCAATTGTACCTGTGAGCACTTACAGAGAGAAATTTACCTACAATAAGTAGAAGCTAAATGCAAAAAAAAAAACAAACCAAACTGAACTGAAAAAAACCAACCAGCTGTCAAAACTATTATTACATACTCCATATTAGTAACAACTGTTGTGGTTTTAAAAGCAATCAATGATTTAGCTAGATTTTTTCTTCGTCTTTCACTGAATGGAAGATTTTTGTCTCATCAGAAACTCTTAACTAATATGTACACTGCTGCAAATTAGTGTAGGTATAAAAATGAACTAGTTATCTCCTTATAGTAAAGGCCCTACAGGCCACTTGGTGCCTTTTACAAAAAGGGTGTTTTGCTGCTGGCTGTTCTTCATTAATAGCTGCTACATTGCTGTGTGTTTGGATCACTTAAAATAGATGTGGTGTATGAGGTCTTTTGTGGTAAAAATGTAAATGCAAAGTGCAAATGTACTTCAAGACAACTGTTCTGGACTATTTAACTTCTTTCTTACTGCAATGCTGGGTGACTTGCATGGGAGGCTATGTGAAGTAAGCTGCTTCTTGTTTCACCCCTTAAATGCAGATGTGTTTGCACAGGTCATGCATTGGATTGCTCTCTGGATATCCTCTTTGCTCTGTACTCTGTGCTAATAAGAACTGAGAAAAACTTTTCTTTCTTTAGATAAAAGTTAATTATTTTCTTTCCTACCAAAATGACTTTTATATTACATAAGTGAGTTCTTGCATCTTGTCATGTATAGGCCTACTAAATAGGTAACTAAATGTTGCTGTGCATTCAAGTTGAGAGGTGTGCTTATGAGGCTGTAGCTTCATACTGATTTGAGGAAAACTATGGATGTTTTATTTCTCAAAATATTATACACAAGTATTCTGATTAATCGTTTATTAAAAGTAATGGTAGACAAACACTCTGGTGTATCCAGGCTCTACATGAGGTATTTCTATAAATCAGTTATAGAATTCTGCATGGCATTTAAAAATCCTATGTGTTAAATTCCCCATATCTGCAAATACACACAGTGAACCAAAAGAATATTTATTTCTGCTCAATTATACAATGTGGCTGGAATTCTTTCTGTGCAGGAAAATAAATCAAGACTGATGAATCTTAGAACAACCTAAGATAATAAACAGTCTTAAGCTGTCTGTAGGACATGCATTGGGTGTCTGCAGAGAATGAATGTCACCAATCTAGTCTTGCAACTAGTGAGTGAATACAAATTCCCTCTTCAGACAACTCTCTCTGGTGCAATAAGGAAGAGTTTTGCCAGTACAGGAGCTTGGAGGGAAACCTCATCCCTGGTCTGAGGGAAACAAGTAAATTGTACTCTGGAATTCTGTCCACCTCCTACATCTGTTTCTAAAAATAGATTTAAGGTGAACTCTGCATGCACCATATGAAAAATAAATCAGCAGTGATGCAGAATCTAACTTGAGGTGGAAAGCCTAACCCCTTACCTAGCAGTGGAATGCTTAGTAACACAGTCCTCTATTTCCCCTCACTCCTAGTAAGCTTTGTAGTAATAAAGAGAAGCTCTTCAGGATGTACACCCCTCGGAAACATAGGTATTCAGCATCCTGCCTATTCACATGATGTTTGAGAATGTCAACTAACATCAGGTGCATGATCCATTTACTTCCCCTCCTTAGTGCTTAAAAGTTCCTTATTTCTCCAAAGAAGGTTTCTTGATTTCTTTTTTTTAAGTGCTTGTAGTTCCATGGTTGCTTGTTGCCTGCAATGACATTAAGCCACTGGCAATAATACCAGTTCTTTGAATCTCATCTAGCTGGACAACTGCAGTGTGGAAAACGCTGCCATTTGCTGAAGGCCAATTCCCCTTCTCTGCCTGAGACTTGAACTTTTGGAATGCATTAACCCACAGAGATCTAAAACTCGCTTTGAATATTTGGGTAAAAACATTTCCCCAAGTCCAAGGGAATTTTTATAACCACAGCAGTTGAGTTCTTCATCTGATGATAAGTGGGGAATATTAAGCTAGTCAATATCTACAGTAAAAATGTGAAATTGTTGTTGAGAAGAATCTGCTTGGACACAGCCTGTGGAAGCTGTTCCTGCACTGGAAGGTAGAGGAATGCATGTGAAATCAACTATCTGCTTCAGCTGAATTCTGTGGAAATTCTGTCACTTATCAAAAATAGTAATTTCTAGATGGATGGATCTTATGGGGAAGAAACTCTTGTTTATAACTAAAGCTTACTACATTTTTATCTTATTTTTCAAAAATAATTTGAAGGACAATTGAAGTACAAATTAATGATAGAAGATATAGATTTTTAAATAGTTTCTCTTAATCTGTAAACTGTTTTGAAAAAGGAAAAAATACACAAAATCCTTGAACTTAATTTATTTTAATAAATGACACTATAAGACATTATTTTCCTGAAATTCTTGTTACTTATTGAAGGTATGAGATATAATACATTTCTTGGATTCATGCTCCTAGCATGAGACTGGTGGAGACGTCTTGAACATTTGAACTTCAGACTGCACTGTATTTTCCATTGCATTAACATTTTTCCAACTTAGGTTAATTTCAGGCAAGTAAGTTGTAGGCTTGGTAAGAATCAACATCTGTATTTGTTGGAACTTCACTGCTGAAAATTGGCACAATATGTTTGCTTGCTGTTGTTTGTCATGGGTGATAAATTTTTGGTAGTTTTATCTTCTGTCTCCACTCAAGATTCAAAGCATTCTCCCTCACCCTCAGGCCCTCCAGTTACTTCCAATTAATTTCAATTCCTTCCTATTCCCACTTCCACCAACCAGCTCAGTCTGAAAAGCTGAAAAACAAATTGTGACTTGTGACCAGCTGCAAGCAGTAGTGCTGCAGGTGTGAGACTTGAAGCAGGGCAGAAGAAAAACTTGACCAGAAATGCAGGAAGATAGGCAGGGAGACAGGGGAGTGGGACTGGGAGGCAAAGAGATACTCAGTTGACCGAAATGTACTGTAAGATAATCCATGAAATACAGACAGAGCTGTGAGTATGGGAGAGAAAAAACAAGTTGCATGTTTGTAGGTATTTATCAATTAAAATAACATCGAGTCTATAGTCATTTGGTCCAGCAGAGGAGTGGTGATTCCCCCTGCAGTGAAGCTACAGTGGCCTCTAGTGTCCCTAAACACCTATTCCTTCATAAATCAAAGGCAGAAAAGATAAGAGTTTAAAAAAAAAGAAGAAATAAGAGATATAAAATCCCTTGCTATCCCAGGGAGTGAGTGGCAAGATCCTACAAGTGACCTTCCAGAAGGCAAACAAATAGAGAAAAGTCACTTGATTTTTTCCCACAGGTCCCAGTTGTAATTGATCTCCACTAACAGATGTGTCAAATCTCCAGTGTTATCAATCTGACTACATTCCACAAGTAGCAACCTGTGAGAAAAAAAGGAGTAATGAGTCCAAACAGATTACTGTTGACAGGGAAGATGGTGATAGAAAGCAAATATGTATATAAATGAATTGGAATAAGCTATCAGTCCTGCAAGATAGAAGATAGACAGATACACATCTAAAAGAGTGCAGAGATGACTGGAGAAAACTCTGATTCTCTCAGATCCTTATAGTTTTGGTCTGATTCAAGAAACTGCATAATTTCATAAAACATTTAGACACCCATTTTCCTGATTCCTTCTCAAGGTCTTTGCTTTTTTGACCAACATTCAGCTTACATTTTGGGAGTACTTACAGGGGCATGTGTCTTTTCAAAAGAGAGGAGAAAAGGGGAGAGAGGAAAATATTATAAGATAGGTCCTCCAAGCAGTGAAGGATTTTTAGCATGACAATGCTAATCCAACCAGCATTAAATTGGAGTAAAGGGTCCGGAAGGCTTCAGTGACCTCTGATGTAAGTGCAGAATGCCTGAGGGTGCTTGAAAGGGCATAAGATTATCTCTGTTCTATACCTCTAGTACTTTCTCCATCGCTGTTGCAGCAGAGAATCAAGAGCCAGGAACTATATAACCTATAAGGAAAGGGACTTTCACTGTGGGAAGAAACCTAGTCAGGATGCCTCCCTAAATGTTCTGGTTCAGTTATTCCTTCATGAAGGAATTTTATTTATCAATATGGCACGGTGCTCCCAAGGACAGTAGCTTTCTTCTCCCAAGCATGAATTCTCCACTGCTTCAAGTCATACAATTTATGACTACACTGACCCACTGACTTCAGGATCATTTCTCACCAGTCTCAAAATAGGAACAGGAATCCAAGAAGTGAAGAACAACCAGAATCAGTGACTTTGGAGAAACTCTCAAGATGCAAAATAGAGTTTCCAAACCACGCTTCTTTCAGGGGCTGTGTTTCTCTTCACAATGCAGCATCCTCTGCATGGACTCCTGGCATGCAGTTACATTGCCATTGCTACAAAGCACATTATAGTTTTCAAGTATGAGGCCTGCATTTTAAATTAATATTTTCATTCTTAGTGTTGCACTTTTGAAAAAAGTCTCTAGTACAGATGAAGTCTCAACTGTTCCTTTCACCATTCCTCATTGATTTGATTTGGAGAACTAAAGATATTCAGGTTAAGTAGCCATTGCAAAACATTCAGCTTTTATAAATGAAATAATCATATGTACAAATCATTTAAAGACAGCCATGGCTTTCATTAGTACAAAATAATTGACAGAAGAACATGTGTGCTTTTTTCATTTTTCTTTTGGTCATTTTCAGTTTGTAGTTAATTGGATTATAAAAAATATGGTTCATACTGATCAATTTTATGGTTATTTTATCAATATTCTTTTCATTTTAATTAGTGCGAGAGGAAGAGAGCTGTACAGAAAATTTTTTACTCCAAGTTTTGTCAAAAAAATTAATTTGATTTCATGCTTCAACAGCAAATACAATTTGAGCCATAAGAGGCATTTTAAAAAGCACATGGGACACATGCCTATGAATAATACTTATCATTTTGATTCTGTTGCTCATGCTGTATGACCATGCAATAATGTAGGTAATAAATATTTTACAGCTTAAATTTTCATTACATTATACAATGCAAATGATTCCTGAGCTGAAATGTAATTCAGTCTTAAAATGTAATATCTATTGAAAATAACATTTTTAGAACTGGCTTTTCCTTCAAATAGTAGGTTCTGTGGGTCCTTTGTACTGCATATGCAAGAGCACACAGCACTGCAGGTGTGGCTAGCAATTTGCAATGGAAATAGGTAACACTTCCAGCATCATCATGTTTATTTCAACAATTCCTTACTGGGAATAAGGGGATTACATTCAGAAATTATAGTAAAGGTATTCTTTCAAGTGATTCAACATGCCATATAGAAATACATTTCTCTCATAGTCTTCTACTGATGTGCTCATTTTTTAGCATTCCTGAAAAATATCTCATTATAAGCTTCCCAGCATGTGCTTTGCCTGGTACAAACTGCATCCTTTCTGCACTCAGTGATGTTTGTATTCAGAATGAAATTCTATGCTATGCTATGCTATGCTATGCATGGACAAAAATATCTGATTATCTCAACGTTTCACAGCCACAGAAGTTTATAACTACTTTCCGTTTCATATAATTACATATGAACTCTGTATTTTCAAAGAGCAGTAATTTAAACATTGAAGAACCACATAGTCCATGTTAGCTCTTATGGGCACGCTGAAGTTAGATGCAAAGCTTTTGAGAGTGTGTCTTGAGGAATGTGTCTTACCTTCAAGTGCAATTTTAACTTGCAGGTAGGCAGACTTTGCTCTAGATGTTTTAAAAACAGCCTCAAAGCCTGTGCCAGGGCAGTAGGACTGAAAGAGTCAGTGGCATCATACTATGAGCAGCTTCTGCATTCCTCCTCATCTGTCCCCTTGCAAGAACAAGACCACCATTACCTTGTACAGGCAACTGAACTTAACCTTGTAGATAAAACAAGGTTTCCAAACTTTGGTATTGAACATCCTTTCTGTTTCCTCTTCATGCCTTCTGCTGGTAGGAAGAGACAAACAAAAGCAAAAGTGTTAAATAATGAAAAAGAATAGGCAGAGAGCTATGGTGACCCCAGGATGTTCATTGGATATGTTTGAACATGAACAAAGGTAACTTAAGCACTGGGAAGTAGAAATTCTGTATGTTCCATATTCAGCTGACTGGAGGGCAGGGTTATAAGCTCAAAAGAGGGAAAAAATCAACTTACAATTGGCCAACTATAAGACCACAGGGCCACCACTGATCCAGCTGTCACAGTCATTACCTTGGCCAGCGTCTTATACCTGCCCTAAAGCACCTGCCCAGTATGACCTGCAGGTAGTCAGATCCCAGCTCAATCTCCAGCAATGACTTTAGTGAGCACACAGTGCATCATTACATTTCCATTCATCAGTCATCACGCTGTTTGTTGGATATAGTCTTAATTTTGGTTTTGTCTTGTCCAAGTAAGTAGTAACAAGGAATTCTGGATATGAGTGACCACTAACAATGCATCTGAAATGTTGGAAATGCCACATCTTGAAAAAGCATGATTATACTAACAGTATTTTTGCCTGCTAAAAAAAACCCCAAACAATACTACATGGCATGCAGTAATAATAGAATACATTTTGCTTTTGTTCATCTGAAGAATTGGCCAGAAATGCACTGAGCTGGGCTGACGAAGCTGGAAATAAACCTATTTAAAATTCAAGGAATAAGAAAAGAATCTTAGAGATTAATCAATAATAATTAGGTGAAATTTGTTTCTATTTGCTAATTTTAATTTCCTTTACAAGCTTATTCTGTACTGTGAGTTAGACTGCCACTGATAACGTCTCTATCAAAAAACAATTTCATCAAATCAGTTTCATTCCCAAATGAAATATATCCAATGAAAATAAAAGTGCGTAAGAAACAGATTCATACTATTGAGAATTTTTTAGAAATTATTTCCTAATATCATACAATAGAAGGAAAAGGAGTGGAGGAACCACGTAATAAAACACATTTCTCTTTTTCACAGTCAAAAGCTGAGTTTTAAGGAGCGGGTTCGGATGGCCAGCCCACGAGGTCAAAGCATAAAGAACAGGCAGTCTTCAGTTGGAGATCGCCGGTCACCAAGTGCTGACATTGCCACCGAGGGCAGCCCAACCAAAGTCCAGAAGAGCTGGAGCTTCAACGACCGGACCCGCTTCAGGCCCTCGCTGCGGCTGAAGAGCTCGCAGCCCAAACCTGTGGTGGATGGTAGGAGCTTTTCATGCCTTGTTTGCCTCGTTTTGCTGCCCCCAGCCTGCCCCTGCTCTCAGACACCAGCACTGTGAATGCAGCCTGGGTTGGGCAGACAGAAAGAATCATTATTAATTTACAGTGAAGGTGGTGAGACACTGGACCAGGTTGCCCAAGAAAGTTGTGGATGCTGCCTCCCTGGCAGTGCTCAAGGCTAGGTTGGATGGGGCTTTGAGCAACCTGGTCTAGTGGGAGGTGTCCCTGCCTATGGCAGGGCAGTTGGAACTGGATGATCTTTAAGGTCCCTTCCAACCCAAACCATTCTATGATTCATTTATATTAGGGCAGAGATACTAGAAAGCTATAGCTTCCTTCAAACAGCATGCCAGTGGCATTTTTTTTTAATCAGAAATCTTGTGTCAGTGGTGCATACAGAGTGACTGATGGACAAGGAGGTCACTAAGGAAATTCACAGGTGGACTAAATGCATGGCTTGGCTGCAGCAGCTCTGCCATCACAGCCCCTCTCCCACCACTGGGCACAGCTGCTGCCTAAACCAGCTGCTTCTCACTGGTGGGCCACCCACTGTGGCCTCTGCCAGCCGAGAGTACAACTCATTGTTCAGGCAAAGATCTTCATCTACCCAAACTTGCCAAAATGGAAACAGTGGCTGCCCTAAGCAGGGAGCACCTCCCAGCAGGCAGGAGCTGAGATGGTGGGACAAACCTAGCCCCTGCAGAAATGGGTCCTGCACTGAGAGGTGCACCACACAGCAATGGGGACACGGCTGCCCCAGAGGGTTTGGATTTGGGCTTCTCCATTCACATTTTCCCCAACTTAGGAATGTTTTGTCCTTTCCTGTGAGACCCCCAGGCAGAAAATAAGGGAAACAAACTGACCAGCTACAACAGGAGGCAGTGACCTTGGCTTTATGAGAAAGGTACAGCATAAATCATTTCATCCACGTAAAGATATATAACTTCAAACTCTTTCTGTGATGGCAATCACATGTTACAGCCAACAATTATGGTAAAACTAATTAGTCAGAAGTGTGATTTCAGTGTCTGCTTCCTTCTTAAGAGCACATTATCACAGACGTGTAGGTTGCAAAATACCCATTGAACTGAAATGCCCCATCCCTCAGCCGAGAGCAACCTACGCAACACATCTTGTCAGGAAAAGCCTGGGTAAATAAACATTTCCTGAGGGCAAGCAAGACAAACCAACAGTGTTTGCTAAGGTCACAGTTCCAGGCTAGACCTCCCCCTCTCAGCTACACAAATCTCAAACTTGGCTGTGTTACAGCAAGCTGCTGGGGTGTACCAGGCACCAGGCTGCTCTCCAGGGTGCTCACTGCTCCTCACTCTGTTCTGGGGCACAGGCCCTGGATCATGTCCTGCAGCAGCTGCGGTACAGGGGCTATGTGGTGCCAGCTGGGGTCTCATGCTGATGTGGAGCTGGGACAGGGACACTTGCTCTGCAGTGGGAAGTGATAAATGCTCTAGGCACCAGTGTGGGGTTTGAGCTACCCTGAATAACTTAGACTTCCTGTGTAAACACTTCTATAGCAAGTATCTCCCCAAAACCACACCAAAAATTATTTCATAGGCTAACCCCCTCCCCTGTAACTCACACTGTGCCTGGAAGTGATCTAAGAAAATAATAATTTGTTGTGCATACTCTGGGGTGTCAGTGGCTCACTCACTCCAGACCTACAGCCTGCACCTCACTCACACATCTATTTAGTTTTTCATCAGCCCATTTGTCACAGAAACTTTTCCACAGCATGTCTTCTATTTTGTCCTTTATGTATTGTCATCAGTAGCAATGATCTGCATGAGAAGACGATGTTCCCTCTTATTGTCTCCCTTTCATGGAAAAGGTGGCATAAACAGTACCTTGGGTATTTCTCTAGATGAAAGATAACAGCAACAACAGAGCGTTCATTGCTGTGTGTAATCCCTTAAAGATCTTCCTACTCCTCTGGGTGAGTGCAGTCTGTTTCCTTGCCAGAGGCTTCCAGCTACTAGTCCACCCTCAAGAACTGGAGCCAACAGATATGACCAATTTCTCATCCGTGGCAGGAGGAACAGTTTCCATTGTCTCCGGCTTTTAGGCAAATGCCAAGTTTCCACTCCGGGACCTCATCCAGCTACTTCTAGGACTGGTATTGTCAGTGTGCTCATTGCAGAAAGGCAGCTCCTTGCTACCTTACTTCATCTGTTTCAAGAAAAGTCAGGTGCTACCAACCTCGATTTCTTTCTTTGTTTTGGTGTGTTACCAATGGCATAGTTTGATATTCTTTCCACATTTGACAGGTCAATGAAAAGGATGTGAAGATGATGTATTTAATTTAGGATGTCTTGCATGTTTCACTGTATGAAAATACAGAATTTGCAACATTTTATTAATATGTCTCAGTTGTGAGGTCCTGCAGTTTCCTCCTTGAGGCATGCTCCAGCCAAAGGATTGTTTTGGTGTGCTGATCTTCCAGCTAAACTAGAAGCCACCCCTTTTTAGATGAAAGTTCAGGCATAAAACAATGTCCTTGTACAGATGGTGCTTCTGGTAATTCTACCCCCATCTGGGGGAGAAGAAATTGTATTGGCAATAAATAGACCCTTCAGACCGAGGCAATATAGCACTGGGGTTGTAAATTCTCTTCCATTAGTACAGGCAGAGGAGGAGCTACCTCTCTCTGGAGGTGAGGTGCACTAAACTCTGTGTAAAAAAGAAAAAAAAAGGCAAAGAAGCAAAAGGAAAGAGAAATTGTTAGCATATGAGGATGATATAAGGCAGATTGTCAATGCAACAGGGCTGAGTTCTGATAAAGGATGTGTTTGGAATCTGGGCCAAAATTATCAGAAAGAGACTGCTGGAAAACCTAAGTATTAGCCGTTAGAAACTATCCCGTAAAGGGAGACTTCTAATCCAGACAGAGTTTATGCAGATAGCCAAGAGTCTAACATAATTGAAAATGTAATAGCCTTCCTCTGAGGCTACCCAGTAACAACAGCTTACTAACACTCTCCCACTGCATACTAAAACTACAGAAGGAGAGTTCCTTGGCAGCAAGAAGAACACTTAGGATGGCCACAGGTATCTCCCAAAAGGATTTTTGGCATAGCAGCCATAGAACAGTATGGCTGAAACTGTTGCACAAATGGCTTTATTTATGGGTAGCAACAGTCCTCTGAAACTGCCTATAAACCATTTATTGCTATTGCCAAAGTGGGCCTGTCAACGGCAGCAATTATTTCAGCTATATATGTGCATTTGCAAATTGAATCCAAACCCGAGCAAGCTTTGATGGCTAGAGAGAGCTTTGGTGGTGTGGATGCAGACAGACTCTAGAGCATTTAACACAGGGGAGTGAAATCAAAACCAAAGACTTATGTAATCTGATTTTAAATATATGTCCTGTCTCTGGGGATATGTGGCTTGCCACTGCCAGAACCCTTTTTGAAGAGAAGACCCTGCACAATATAATAAATGTGCCAGGATGCTGAATTTCCAGGCCTTGCTATCAGTTTAAAAGGGAATTACCAGGACCAAGCAGACCAAAGGGAAATCTTCACCATTCAAGAACAGTAAATAGTAAATTTATACAAAGCACACACTTAAAAGGCTACGAGAATCATCTAGGGTGATGCAAGACTCTTCCCAAAAGGGATGCCATGTCACACGGAGAAGGTGCTGCCTGACCTTAGAGCTCCACATGGCAGCCACCACTCCTGCACACCAAGGGAGCCAGCTGCCAGCTCTGGCCCCAAGACCTCCATGTGCAGTACAGCTTGCCTCCCTGCACCAAAACTAGGGAAACCACAACAACACTGCCCATGAGGAATGGCCCTCAGCACATGAGAGCACCCACTGGCAGGAACCAAACCCATGCGAGAGTCTGTGTGAGCAATTAAATAGGACACGTGATCTTGTACATTGCTCAAGGTGCTGTGCCTGTGCCTAGTTGTATCCAACCATAGAGACTCAACCTCAAAAACTCTCCCCTCTTTTCTGATGAGAACTTTTTCTGCTTACATCATGCTCCAGTCTTGCACAGCCACAGCTGAAGTAATGAATGGATATTATGTTGTGCATGCAGTTCTCTGTGAGGGACAAGAATGCCCTGTTTTACTTGTTTTGTACCATCCCATGATTCTAAGCCTCTTCATGAGTTGTGTGCCTTTACTGTAACCTAGAGACATTGTATGGCTTTTTGAATAAAACATCAAAAGCCTTCAGCACTGGAGATATTACAAACATATTTCATTTGATTAACTAAAAAGAGCTCTCCAAGGAAATATTTTATTTGTTGCACCATCCCTGAACATTATACGCTCACATGACCTCTAGCCTTTCATTCCCTACAGAGTACATGCACAAAATCCTCAGGGTAGAGTATATTATAAGAGCCATGGAAAGAATGCAATTGTGCATTTCAGCCCCCGTGTCCTCAGTTACTACCATGTAATTTATGTATTGCAAAAATGACAGGTTTTCCTTTCAGTAGCACAAACAGCTTGACCTTTTATAAGGTTCACTTGGTGTGGCAAAGGTCCTTAGTTTGGTTGCTTTTACATCTTGGTTAGCTTAAATTTGCTGACTCAAATTGAAGCTGCATGATGGCAAAAAAAAAGCTACTCAATTTGTATAAACCCCATATGATGAGACTAAATTATATTTTACAAGCAATATATCAGTTTGTGGTAGACGGGAGATTTATTTTCTTGTGATTGTTTAACTTGATGATAGAGCTCTCGTTTATTACCGTTGTCACTGTAATTAATTAGGAAAATCTTATAAAAATAATCTGGCTCTCTGATCTAAGATCCAAGTAATTTCTTCATTTTAAGTAAATAAGTACAGGCCATTGGTTTCGAGGCATTATTTTAGTTTGTTCCAACCAAGGTCCTGGCCATATGAGTCCATAATTTAGTCTCTCTTCTTATTATATGTCTTGAGGAACTTGCTGTGCACCATTGCTCCCTGGACTGAGCCCTTACTCAGTGGTCACAGGTGAATGAGTAGCAAGCTCAGCTCCATGAGGGATGGCAGCAGACCCCCACACAGAAGTATGATTTGCATGGATTCAGACAATCTCATTTGCAGTGAAGAGTAAAGAAATTAGTTAAAAGAAGTCGTTCTAAGAGGATGCTCATAAAAACATCCCAACCACCATGTAACTGCCCTGTGGCTACCTGAATCTAAAGCTTCCATCCTCCTCTCTCCCTTTGACCATGGCTACCACCTCCCTCAAACAACAAGACCTGGAAATCTCCCAGGATGCAGGACCTCTGTAGACATTATAGAATATCAGACATATTAACTGATGTGTGCTACAAGGTCTTGCAAGGTGAAGGTGAATTAGGTATGATATTTAGCTCATTAGTCCCCAGTTTCTTTTACAGTTTCAACTTACTGTATGTAGTGTATCTAAAAATACACTAAAATCATATATTTAGAGTCACCTAACTTTTTTCTTTCTTACTCGTCTCACTTGGCCCTCTAAATGTGCTGGCTAATGTGCCACTATTTATAGGAACATCAGCCATTTTAACTGTATAATTATTGTGTGTATAATTAGTTATTTTTAGAAAATCTCCTGGTCCTCCATATCATCACTCAAAAAAGAAAAGGACTCCTTTTCAATTAAGCAGTGGGAGCTGTTCCATGAAATATTGCCAGTGCAGAAAATTCTGAGAAGTTAAATAATAACTGAAGATAGCTGAAAGTTTTTAGAAGGGAATGATAGCATTTTAGATATTTGGAACTTGCATGCATTATATGATAACTGATATAAATTAGGTTTCTGACCTTAAAAAATTGCACTTACAAAGAAAGGAGACTAGATAATTATACCCAGAATATGTGAAAAATGTTCCACAAATCCTATCTTCCATTTTGGCAAATGCTTTTTTTAAAATTCTTGCACAGATAAAATGTTGTTAGCGATACTTGTTTTGATGTTCTGCTTCATACAGCAGTGCAGCTACCAAATTCCAGTTCTGATACCCTCTTTTCTTCCCCATATGGCAAGTTTTTCCTTTTTCAGGAGAAAGACCAGGGAGAAAGGAACAGGCTATGCATACAACAGTACTGCACCCCTCATGGGTACTGCCAGCAGAGTAGAGGCTCAGGTCATGCATAAGGGAAAGGGAGCTCCTACAAGCTGGTGCAGAAATGTTCCTCCTTCCAGTAGGCACCAGTTTCCTCCCTTTCCTGAGAAACTGCTTTCCAGCATAGAAATGGCAACCATGACATAAAAGCTCCCAGTAAAAAATGTTTTCAGATGTTGTCACACTCACTGACTTTCTTCATTTTGCCGCTTCAATACCCTTGAGTACTACCAGAGATTTTTGTGTTATTTTCTAGACAAACATTAAGCATCTCAGGAAGATTACATAATGGAATCTTACTTGCCCTGCCACCTTCCTTCTTTCATGATTAGAAGAAAGCCTTTTTTTTTTTTCATTATTTTGTTTTGTTTTGTTTTGTTTTCCCAGGGATCAAGGAAATAAATACCTGATTCACTCCCTTAGGCCTCTTTTTTTCTGGCCTCTGCTCTGGAAAGCCTGTAATCATGGTTTGCTGCCTTTCCCTCTTCGGGAGAGCTTTTCGCATTCTTATCATTAAGCTTGTGATTAAGTTCCATCCCATTTTGTGTTGGTTTTTTTCAGTTAATTTTTCCTAGGGAGCTTAGTGAGCAATCATGGTAACATGATTCATGTGAAGTCTTTACTGAGAGTCAGTGTGTGGATGGCTTAAAGCAAAGGAGAATCTGAAAGAAAATCACTTCTAGAGGCAGTGAAGGGAATTTGTATTCATGGTTCAGTAAAGAGGTGAGAAATTTCATGAAACAAATATAAACAAAGACACTAGGCTGTGACATTGTGTTTTGGTAAAGGGAAATTGCATAAATTGCATGAACATAAACCATGAAGATGCTTGTACTTTAAACAATTTTTGAGGGAAAGATGTAACTGGGATTTTGTGTAACGTTCCACACATTATGACATTAGTGGAAATACTATAAAATATGTGAAGGATGTCTCATTTTTTTTAGAGAAGATGAGATAAATCCCTAATTCTCCACAGTCAATGCTCAGGGTGAAGAAAGCTACTTCAAAGGCAGTGTAAAGCTGAGTGAACTGCACCTACCTTGTGTGCATCCTGGGTATTACCTAACTACCTACCTACAGCAGCATAAAAGGGGCACTGTATTGCTTTCAAAAGGAACTGAAAGAACAGAAAAATATTAAGACTATAAAGATGCTAGCAGTGCTTCTTGAACAACAGGAGTCACCTGAGCTCAGTGGCCATTGAACATGCCATGAGGAGTCTTAACACTAAAGCAGGTGCCTGGGCACTCCTGCTGCATCCTCACCTCCCATAAGGCCTGCACTGCTGCCCTGGGCAGCCAGATCAGCTCTGTGCTCAGAGGAGGCTGCTGAGCAGGCTGTGGAGCTGCATTATTAATTGCTTGGACTTCAGTTCTCAAGTTGAACTCTGGATTTTGAATTATGGTTATAAACTACGACTTGATGTAACTCAGCACCTGTGAAAATTAGGCCACCATCCATTTTTCACCTTGAGTCTTGCATTACAGTTAAAATCCATCAGACTTTTTTTCCCAAATTAGTGCTTTTTTTACCAAGTTGACACAACACTGTGCTGTACCATGAATGATCAAGAATCATAGGCAGGTCATCAACTTTGGGCACCTATTTAGGTTGTTCTGTGTCTAAATGGTGGGTATGCATGCTCAGCAGAATGATTTAGATCACCCACATGAGGAGCCTGCTACACAGTCAGAGTAAGTTTTAAGTGCCTCTGAAGGCTTCCAAGAAAAGAAGTCAAGGGATCTATGTTGAGATCATGATACTGATCACTGCGTTAGAAGCACTTCCACAGGACTATTCATGGTGTCAGCCCATGTACTTATTAATGTTGAATAGTTGTTGCTGACTTATGGCAGTTCCAAGAAAACAAAGAGTACAAAACTTTTTTATTCTGTTCAACAGGCACATAATTCCTTGAATGTTACTGATATTGAAAGCATGGAGCTATGAGAGTGATCAGAGTATGGTCACAGTTTTCCTGACACCAAAACATGTTATTAAGCAAGAGAAAACACTTCAAAGAAAAGACATGTGGTGTTTACAGAAATGATAAATCAAACTTTGTGTGTAACTTTTGCACAAAGCCATATGAAATGCAGCTCCAAACCCATAAATTTTTTTGTGGCGACATACAGTGTTTCAGAACAGTGCAATTTTTAGCCCATTCATTTGGGGTGATCATAAATGACTGGAGTTTGCATGAAGAATGCCTAAATACGCTGAAAAACAGGGAAATAGCTAAACAATTTTAATTACTTGTGCATTCCTCTCTTGCTATTTCTTAATAATTGATGATTTGGTGTGTGATTAAATCAAAGGCTGCTCATAAGGAAGAAAGAGGAAGAAATTAAAAAGTGTCAGAGACAAGACATTAACCCAAAGTAAACAATGTCAAAGATCATAAGATAATGGCAGATGCCTCATCAGTTGTGAAATAAATACTTTCCAGATTGACATTTAGGATTAAAACACATCCTGAATTGTAAAGATGCTGGTGTTAGAAATGAGAACTTTTTTCTGGGTTGTCAGACTGACTGACACCCCTTCTTGAGGGGGTCTGTATTAAGTATCTGTATTAAGAGACACTCTGGCCATTGTCGTGACCAGATTCATGAGCTGCCCAAGCAACAGACTTAAAAGGCCTGTTTAGCTGTTGACAGAGGCTCCTGGAGAGAATGACAGACCTGTGATAACCCTAGGAAGGCCTGGAAAGCAGCCAGACTCTTGTAGAGCAGCTGCTGCCCAAGGTTGCCTGTTGACCCCACTTGTTCCATGCACTGCCAGCCTGCTGGAGAGCAGGAGATGTGGCCAAAGGTTATGGGGAAGGATGAAGAAACAGAGGTGTGCTGAGCTAGGAATGAGCTGGCACAGGAGGGTCTACCTACTCCAGTAAATGATGGGGAAGGCTTTCTCTGGGAACAGGCAGCAGCATGGAGCAGGGCTCATGAGAGGCTGTAGCTTATTCATGTCTGGGAACTGGCAGAGATTTTAACAGCTGGAGCTGCTGAAGCAGCCAAACTGGCCCAAACATGGCCTCAACCTCGAGGATGAACTTGAGAGGGACAGAAGCAACCTAAGTACATCTCACCTCATAACTATGTTGTACACAGCATGAGATTCCACTGGAAAAAATCATCAGAATGTGAACTTTGATTTCAGGGGGTTTTTAAGCTGGATTTTTTTTTTCTAAATTGTTATTATGCATTTCTTAAACTTTTTCCCAAGTCTGCTCAGTATTATAAAGAAACATGAATGTTTCCCATATGAATCAAACAAGGTTTACAGCTTTTCTGAAGTTTTATTGACATGTGGTACCGAGTGTCTGCCATAATGAAGGAAATTCACATCAGTGGGAATATTAGGAAAAAAAAAAAAAAGAAGGTGATTTATTAGGTGCAGTATCTCTTCTTAAGGCTGGCTTAAATTTATAAGAATTTTTCAGTGTCTGTCTAAAGTTTTTCCTGCTTTTTGTATTTACACTTGAGCGACATGGAATACTATAATTGCACCACATTGTCTCAAAATAGTTTTGCAAAGACACACTGTGTTAAGGAAACCTTTTTACTAATGACTTGGCACACAACCTAGGAACAGTATCAGGGAGAGAACCATTCAGAAACATGTTTATTTTAAACTTCCAAGTTGGAGTCTCCTATTTCACTGAGTTTACATGGCTGTAATTCTTGTGACCATAGCAGAATTATTCCTAATTTATACTGGCATTACTGAGTGGATTCAAACCTTAGAGAGCCACTGAAAATACCAGTAGCATAAAAAGCTCTGGTTTTAGTGTGGCACTTAGAAATGAGATGGGAGATTTCAGCACTGGGAAAAGTAACTGGAGAGGCCGATCAGACATGACACCTGGAAAATTAGTGTCGTGGAACACTTAGCACCTTCAAAGATAGAGTTTTAGATTGTGTATATACCTATCAAACTGATTACATAGTTTATTTTAGCTAATTACATTACATGGCAGGGATCCAAATGTTGCTTAGGCAGAATAGGTGAAGAGACATATTTTATCTATAAGATAAGCTGAGTCAGGAGCAAAGCTTGTGAGAGAGTGTGAGAAAAAAGCACTCATCATCATTGTAGGCACAACTTACAGTAATAGCATGGAAAGGGGGATTTCAAGGTTTTGCATAGAAATTTCACTTTTGCCATGTTAAACTGATTTGTATTTAAAGTTGCATTTAATTGTTTCATGTGTACTTGAAGACATTATTAACTTGGCTATAAGCCATATTTCTGTCTATATTAAGTTGGTCTGTCAAAGATAAAATCTTCTGTTCTTCAAAGCTACATTAGGTGTTCCTCATGGATGTACCAGTTCAGCAACGGTCAAAAGAGAAACTATATTCTTCAGGGCAATGAACTAGTCAGAATTACCAAAGTAAATTATTTTGGCCAAATACTAAATCTGCAAAGACAACAATGCAGCAATACCAATTTGAAGATGCAGCTAATACAATGATATTTATTCTAAAGTAGCATTCCTGTTAGATTTTAAAGGTACTGTGAAATTTCCAGGCACGTCTGGCTGACAAAGAATGTTTCTCATCTTTAATTTACAGTTTTGTGAAAAAGGAACTTGCAAAAAAAGTCTTGCAATCATTTGTGTCTGATTGTGCCTCAGATTTGCTTGTAATAAAAGCCTCAGAAGTGGTTTACTTGCAGCGTTTCCAGATGACTAAGCCTATGTTTGAAATAGCAGCATGAACATAGGTAGGGGCACAGGACTGGAAAGAAACCTCCTCTGATATCAGAGGTTACTGAATCCCATCCTTTTTTTCCCTATGTTATATGTCAGTATTTCATTTTACACTCTGCTTTATGAAGCAGAGACACTTACACATTGAAACATACTGACCTTGAGTGAAATTCTTCACCTGGGCACTTGGACTTCATGCAAGTGAAGTGAGATGGTTTGGGAGGAAAAAACATCTATTCTCATGATAGGTTTCCTTTATTTCATGTGCCTTTGAGACATGACCCTGCCTTCCTTGCTCTGTTCCCATTTTAAGTTTGTAAAGCTTCTTGGTCTTATGTCAGTCCCTGTGTTCTTGTATATTGAGGTACACAGGGCACTTCTGAAATTTCTAGTTAGTTCTCAAATGGTAACTGCTGAGCTGGTGTTAGGAAAGGGTAGAGGATCCATTTTTTTTCAGGCAAATAAATACAGTAACTTGGCTTAAGCTCCTGTTGCAAAGGAATGCTGCAATATCTGTATGGCTCTGAGGTTCAAGGTGGCAATCAATCCATGATGGATGTCATTCTCTATTAAGTTCTGGCAAAATGGTACTTTGGTTATTTTCACCTGTAATAAAGCATTGGATCATTTCACAGACTCCTTAGTAAAGGAAATTTATCTCCTTTGTCTTCAATATCAGGTTGTGACATCATGGTAAAAAAAATAATAATAAAAAAATAAAATATGTGTGTGTATATAT
>NW_009952052.1:3043769-3046562 GCF_000747805.2 Chaetura pelagica
TATATATATATATATATAATTTAATCATCTTTTGCTTCTGCCATTACATCTGTTAGCTCACCACTTTCCCTTAAGATGGAGAATGTGATGAAAAACAGTGAGACACCAGGAACAGATATACTGGAACTAAACAATTAATTTGAAAAATAACAGAGCTTTCTTCCTTTCATACTTTTACTATTTACACTGGGGACCACATAGGCCTTTTATGACACAAGTGCAGACACAGACAAGTGCATCATATAGTCTGCAAACTGATGATGTTCTGTCTTTCTTGATTTGTAGTCCTTATTTTTATAAAACCACTGTGCAAGCAGTTAGAAAGCACAAAGGAAAAGATTTTTAAATGCTACTTGTGTCGTCTGCTTTTGTATTTTGCAGCTGACACCAGCCTTGGAACAGATGATGTTTATGATGACAAAGGGTGCCAGTGTGATGTGTCAGTAGAAGATCTCACCCCTGCTCTTAAAACTGTCATCAGAGCAATCAGGTGAGTAAAAAATACTGAATTAATAAATATTTGAGATTTCTTTAATTAAGATACTAGATAACTGCATGTCAGTTAATAAAATGGTAGTTAGCATTAGTCACATAACAAATATAGCCATGTAATGAGTTAAACTAGTATCATTTATTTATGCTTCCTTTTCATTGGTATCTTATTTGTAAGTCTAAGTGTTTTATCTGTTCTGTTAGCAGCTTTTCAGTGTTTAAAAAAATTACATTATTTGAATCAGAAAATGGAGTAATGAATGCTGGTTTCCACTATACTTTCTGTAATCCACTTTACTGTAATCTAGAAAGATGATGCTTTCCTGCAGAGAGTTTTGCCTGAGTTCTCTCAGCACTCTGGGAAGAAAGAACTCAAGCTCTTTATCAAATATTTTCACACAGTGATAACCTACAGACCACTTGTATTTTCCTCCCCTTTTTCCACTGATTGCCTATGAAGACAAATAGCAAATAAGGCTGTTTCTAATGCTTTTCTGCTAGCACAAACAGCTTGACAGATCATTTGTAGATGTCCATTCCAACCATTTTTCCAACCTGCTGAGAAATTACCTCACAGGACATGTCAGATACCAGGTGTGTGTCCACAGCCACTACAACTGGCAACTCAAATATCACCACCGAAAACCATCTTTGCCAGCAATATTTCCGCAGGAGACAGAAATCATTCTACAGAGTGGACACCCACCTACAAAGCAGACCTATTCCCTCAAATGGAAAATGCTCAAATTAGGAACAATCAGCATAATTTGTTGGCTCTGGTGGCAAAGATCCTTGTCTGTGGTGTTGCATATTAAACAGACTGGTTGACTCTTGGCTCCAAGAGCACCTCAATACTGTACTGGCAAGTGATGCCAGTGGGCATCTCATTCTTAATACTGTCCAAATTCCTTAATATCAACTTGACATTTTAATATTAAATTCATGGAGCTTGTACTCAAAGACACTACTGGATTGTTCAACCTGCTTCTTTCTTTTTATTGGTTCTCTTGGTAATTATCAGGTCAAATGGAAAGTGAACAAATGCGAAGGACCTAGTTGGCAAACTTTCTGCATGGTGCCATGCACATAAATACTGTAATAAGAAGAGCAAAGATGTTGCAGTTTGATTGTTTCAGACATGCACGATTTAACTGAGATGAGTCAACTACCTAGATTACTTCCAAATATTTTTCTGTGCACTTGGCTTTCCAAAACCCAACTCATTTTACCACTGAGGCTGAGAATAACAATTCTGCATCTCCACTTGCTATCAATTAGCCACTACTCTCTCCCTGAAAATGCTGGTGTTTCATTAGTTTGCAAGCAGCACGTACATCTTGCTTTGGAAACATAGCTTTGTTTGAGATCTGTAAGGCCATAACATGCAATGATCTTCAGAGTTTTGCTAAATGCTATACCTTAATCTCTCAAAATCAAGAGACTGATAATTCAGTTCATCAGGTAGGCGATACTCCTCTTTCTGATTATTCAGAGTATCTGTTACTTGACTACACTGGAATCTATGCAAACATCTGAAGAAGGATCTGAGACACTTTATAGTAACTGTAGAATTTCAAGATGATAACATCTGCCTATATGGAAACTTCTGCTTCATTTTGAAGTTCGTTTTAGCAACAGCTTTGAATTGCAAAGGCAGTGGGGGAGGGAGGAGGCTGCTTTTCTTTTCTTGCTGGTATACAGGAGCAGATGAAGGCAGAAGGTACTTGCACAGCTTCATGACACACTGTTTAAAAGACCCCAAATGTAAGCACATACAGTTGAATCTATTCTGGCTGCATCACCTTGAAAAACCGTAATAAAGGAAATTAACTATTTTTGTTCTGCTTAAAGCTGGGTACAAATTGTTTTACAATTATACAAATGGTCCTTTTCTTTGGGGGAAAAAATGAAATTAGCAAAATTAATTCATGCCTGTTGATTTACAGTGGTAGGGTTTCTCAGTTTTAGAACAAGAAGGAACTGGGTTTTTTTCTCTTAAAGAAGCCTAGAATTTGCTGATTACTCTCAGGCTGGACAACCTTGAAATAGCAAAAGACAAATCCTGGTTTATTTCGAATCTTTCATTTTGGTAACTTTAAAGTGCAATGCTTCAGTTTTGACCTTACTTTAATATTTCCCAGGACTACTTTATTCTTCAAAACAACTTTTTGATTTTAAACAAATAAACTTGCAAACTTTTTGAAATGGTCAACACAGGAGATGAAGAAAATAGCCCTTCCCTGAAAAAAGTTCTTCACATATTGGCCGTTTACAAAAATAAGAATCCCAACCAGTCCTGCT
>NW_009952052.1:3046892-3055690 GCF_000747805.2 Chaetura pelagica
ACCCACTGGGCAGACCTGTCCAGTAACACATCAAGCCGTCAGTGTCCTCTCAAAGCCCCTGAGCTTAGTGTTCCATAGTACCTCTTGTGCTGCCCCCTGCACCCTCCTTGCTACACACCCTCTTTCAGGAAAGATTGAGTGGGGCAGCAGGAAAAGTAAGGAAAAGCTGCTTAAGGCATTCACACAGTATTGGGTGGGCAGGGAACAGACAAATGATGTGGTGAAGTGTGGTGTGCTGCAAGGTGTGCCTTGGGCCAGGCCAGCATCAGTCCCACTTCCCTGCAGCCCCTGGCTGGGTCAGCACTGGGCCTGAGCCTCTGTGCCAGCAGGTTTTGTAGCACTACTCAAACAGCCCTGGTCTCATTGTGAACAAAAAGCCATTAATATCCTTCTGAGTTCCTGAAGACTAACAAAAAAACATGGCATTTTCCAGCTCTCTCTATTAGTTCACAGTGATGTATATATATATAAAAGAGAATAAAAAGATGAGGATATCTTGTTTCCATATGTTGCAATATCTCTGATAATTTTTCATAGCAAGAGCCACTAAATTTTGTAATACTCTCCACAATGGAAATGATTGAATTATTTTACTATTTATGGAATACAAAATTAGATTTGAAAAAGCATAAATAAAGATGCAATAGGAAATAACTGCAACAGCAGGAAGATGAACTTGCTGACCTAAGAGGTCTTTTCTCTCTTTAACTCTAGTGATTGCACAGATATATTTTCATTAGCTGTTAATAAGAAATAATAATAATAATAAATATAGCTAAACGTAATGAAACCTGAGAATTCTTGAGCTGATAAGCTGTATAGTTGAATACTCATACATATTAAATAGCCAAAGAAGGGAAATATAATTTACCATTTATTTTCAGTTTTTGCAATGTTTCTGCTACACTTATGAAATGTATTTTTAGCAGCCATTATGCATTTGTTCAATTAGAGTATTTCAGAATCCTCTATTTCTTTTAAATCCCAACACATTGTATATTTTCTGCTCAGATGGTCTTCAGAATCCACACAAGGCTCTTAGATGTGCCTTTGCCCATGACAACACTGTGCTTAGGAGAAAACAATGTCTCTAGTTCCTAGGGTTAGTTGAGGTCAGGACCAAGAGAGGAGGCCATATTGACACACTCACCCCTCGTGTAGTGGAACTACCCCTCAGCCACCTTCATCTGTTGGCCTCTCCATACTGAATCCTGATCTCTCCTGCACTTGGCAGTTTACCAGGAAGAGGGGTTATTTGGCAAACTAAGGGTAGACAGACAGAGGAATCAGCACAACCTCATCTGTGTGCACCTCCTTCCTGATGGGGTAAGTGAGCAAACAACCAACCTGTAGGCATGTCATCTAGCTAGGGGCAAATCAACCTGCTTGTCTTTTAATGTTTGAGGCAGGAACCACGTCTGAGTTCACCTGAATCCCAATAGAACAAAGCTTTCTTTCTTCCTCAGACAGTGACAAGACTGACAAGATACAGGTTTAGAAAAACAGTATGATTATGGCAAGGCTGCATGGAGGATTAGAGATGTTCTGACTCAGTGCCAGCCTCAGTGAAGTGCACTAATGAAAAGTAGAATAGTTTTTAATACTGGAAGAGGCAACATGAATGGAAATTGAAATGCAAAAAGTACCAGGAGAGAGATACAACCTGCACATTCAGAAAACACTCCTGCGTTTGACAAGAGTTAAATTAAATGGATGCTGCTTTTGGCTGCTGGGGGTCAGTAAGACAAAGGTGGTATTTGACATGTAACTTTCTACAGAGTACCAGGGCATGTAAAGATCAGGGGGACCTGTGGTTTAGACAGGCAAAACACTTTAATATATTGGTCTAATTCAACACAAAATAATTTTTTAATGCTATCCTGTAGATGCAACTTTGAAATAGGCCACTTTTTATGGCTAATTCTGTCCAGAAAATTGTCATGTTTGTTTGCGACTTAAGTACGTTTACAACGGTGTATTGTCTGTTACATTAGAGCTTTAAAATACCACATTCAAGAGCACAAACAGTGTTTCTAAAAAATCATGGGGACTACACACTTTGTTCTTTTGCGTTAATTCTTGCTTTCAGTTACTGCTGTTTGGTCAGCACTGGCAGTTCGGTATCGCCAGTAGCGACTCGGTTTATGATGAGTCTTGCTTGCCCCCTCGTGGTATAACTGGAAAAGATGGAGCTGTAGTTTCTTCTTCCTCCTGCTTGTGTTAAGGGCTGGTGCTTCAGATACTTGGGCTATGAAGCACTTTTTCCCGTTTTTAATTGGTAGGTTATATTCACCTGTGCTCGCATAAGTCGTCCTTTCGTTTTTATCACACAGAAACACACAGGATAGGCAACTTCTTGTTCTAGAAGCACGAATGAAGGAAGCTCAAAGGCTTTTTTGTTCACAATTCAACTATGACTTTTGAATATGCTCCATACAGCTGTAATAATCTCTCCGTTTGGGTGCTGAAGCCTATCAAGTTCAATTACATAGTTATTTCAAGATATGGAAGAAGAATTTAATTTTTAAAGGTGATTGTAAATAACTATGGTGAATCAATTAAATTTAATAACTGCAAAGCAGTTCCTAGGCTTCATCACTGAAAGAATTAAGTTTTGCTTTAGGCTTTTTAAAAGCCAGTTGTTAGAAACCTTTTTTTTTTTTTTCACTTTTTTTTGGTAAAATTTCCTATGTTCAAAGCAAAAAGAAATAAGCAATATGGGTCTGTTCCAAACCCTGCTGAAGTTAATTAAGATGGCATCCCATGAGCTAATGTCTAAACCAGAAATTCTACACTTACACCTCACTGATACAGCCATGATGCTTTCAGTCCTGTGTTTGACTTCTGGACATTATGATCAAACTGGCTTGATAACCAAAAAAACCTGTTAAAAAGCTGCAAAGCAGTAATGAGGGCTTTTGTGCACACTGATTAAGAAGATTCTATGGCTGTTAATAAAAATGAGTCTTTTGTCTCTTCTCTTGTAAAATCACCCAGTTGTGGCAAATTTAGTTTCCTTCAATTATGCTGTTAATCCTCTGGCTCTGCTTTTCCAGTAGAGTGTCATATTTTTACTTTATCAAGAGTATGAAGTAAAAAATGGTGACCACTAAAACGGAGAAAATATTAAAAAAAGAATGATACTTTATTGTATGTCAGCTAGATCATTTATTCTTTCTAACCTGAATAAAGAACTAGATTCCACGAGATTGCCTGCACTGCCAGACTATTATGAACAGAGCATCTTGGTGTAATTTGACAGGTAAAAGAACAAAAAAATCTGCATCCCAGAGGCCTTCAGATCACACAAGACACCAAAAGCCATTAGTCTGTGGAACTGGTTGACAACAGAGAAGAGGAAAGTGCATCATCTGATACATTTAAGCTGCATGAACATCAGTCCTGAACTGTCATAGTGATGTACTACTCCTAACAGGCCTTTTCCATTTTTAATTTCTATAATCAGAATCATACTTCAAGCTCCATACCAGTGACAAGCAATCTCATTTTTAACTGGAAGTTACCAGAATGGGAAACAAGAATCTAAGCACTGTGGGAAAAGGCTGATATTATTGAGAACATTTATACATAATACAGAAAACAGTAGAGAATCCATAAATACTATTCATCTGACACTACATACCTATTATGTCTGCTCTAACTATAAAAAATATGTTTTTTCTTACATTCTACTAAAACACTATTAATCTACTTTTAACACAGAGTGAGAGCCATTCTTTGTTTTTTCTTATAATTCATTGTCTTACAGCTGCTAAGTTCTTACTACAATCAACACAGAGGGACTATATTAGCATGAAATATTGGGTTTTGGAATAAGATACCAATTTACTATCTCTGCTTTCTAAATTGCAATAGATAGTAAAAATCAGCAATTTGGTACTAATGGGGAATCATAAACTCTGTAATATAAGCCAGAATGGCCAACACACCTGACGCTTTGACTTCTCTCCCATGTCTCCTATGGTTCTCTCTTCTGCAGTTCTCATGTAATGCAAGGAGAGCTGAAACTTTTACCAGCTGACCTGGAAAATTGGTTCACTGTCACTGACTTCCTAAATTTATCATTTCTATTATTTAAAATTTGCAATTTAGTATCAAGCATTTCATTCTAAGAAGAGCAACTCACTGGACATCACATATACACAGAAACTTGTGCAAAACTCACATAAAATACATATGCCACTCATCAATTTTGGATACTTTCTGTTTCCTGATATTTACTGTTTTACAGAAAAAAAAATTAAACTATATTTCCCATAGATTTCAATAGGAAACAAACATGAAAACTGAATTCGTCAAAATAAATTATAAAAACTGAATACTTAGGTTTGAATGTTGATTAAAAATAAAAATTGGATAAAAATTAATTTGGTGCATAATTTATGTATTTTATTTTACAAAATGGAAAGTGAAGAACTTAAAATGAACACCAGAAACAGAATACTGTTATTTTATTTATGGGGTTTTTTTCCTCTAACAAAGATAGACAAATGGTAAGCACAAATGTAGCTTACATGGAATCTCAGTCAAACCAGTGGGACTAATCCCAGGTTTAAGTTAAGCATATACTTTCATATCAGGCACCTGCCATAAGCCAAATAGATGTATACTGATAGACTAACCATGCTCTGCACTGTTACCTGATGTCTCTTACAATTCAAAGCAATAGCTATAACCCATTTATACTTGCACATTTGCACTTAGAAGAACAATTCTGTAAAGGAAAAGTTCACTGGCATTTCCATTTTAAAATTAGCTGTCAAATTCTGTCTGTGGAATATATTGTATTGTTTCATAATCATTGAAGATTAATCTTAGAATTGCTTTTTCCCCACAGAATTATGAAATTTCATGTTGCAAAGAGAAAATTTAAGGAAACGCTTCGTCCGTATGATGTCAAAGATGTCATTGAACAGTACTCAGCAGGTCATCTAGACATGTTATGCAGGATTAAGAGTCTTCAGTCACGGTAAGGAAGTAATAATTTCTGCATCTTCTTATGTTATCCACTGTATAATGAACACTGGTCAAATTTAACATTCCTGAGTTTGGCTACAAATTGCCATCCATTGGCAAAGAGAGCCCAGCCTCTCTTTCTGTGAACACAGCCAAGCCATAAATTACACTGTGGGTGAAAACAAACAAAAAAAAACATGTATCTAAATTGTCGCCAGAAGACGGAAGCCTGAACAATAGAAAAGGTAATATTTTATTTGTAAAATCCATTCACAAGCAACAAATTTGGTCAGGAGGTTGCCAAAAGGATGAGGTTGACATTGAGAACTGCCTTTCTCCCATCCCAGACATTCTCATTTCACATAAAGAAAATTGGGAACTATTGTTATGTACTATTTATGTAGGTTTTATGTTCCAGATTCCCAGCTTTAATTTTTTAGGGGAAAAAATACAAAAATTTTTAAAAGTGAAACAAAGCAAAAAACAAGAAGAAACCCCCTCAAAAAAACCCAAAGTTTCATCATGTGTATCATTACCAGGATCACGGTTGAACTTCCTGTTTCAAACTGACAAGCTTCCCAGGGCTCGATGCTGCTCTTAGGATGGGAGAGTTGAGGGTGGCCCTGGGACCTCTGTTCCCTCCAACACTAGGCTGCGGGAGAGGCCACCTGCTCTTGCCATCTCAGCAAGACTAGCCCTGGCACTCCCAGGTGATAGCTGAGTTCTGGCGCCCCTTAGTGCCAACAGAAAAGAAAAGCCGTCTCTGAGCTAATCCCCGAATGCTCAAAAATTTTATTATTTTTTTTTTTTTTAAATAAAATTAATTTATTTCTCAGGTGCTTTTCTGAAGTCCTCTGATTTTAATTTTTCATGTACAGATTAGCAAGTACATCCATATCATCACTGTTATCAGGAATCACAGTGGCTTTTGATTTCTCTTACAGCGTTGACCAAATTCTTGGGAAAGGACAAATCACAGCAGATAAAAGAAGTAGAGAAAAGAATCCTGCAGAGAATGAGACAACTGATGACCTCAGTATGTTAGGACGTGTAGTCAAGGTGGAGAAACAGGTAGAGTGATTATCTGGGTTGCTTTGTCTTGCTGTATTGCTCATGCCTTTTGTGTATTTTATTGCCAGTTGAAACTGATAACGTTTTATAAAAACTGGTAAAATATTTTTTCTAATATCTGCTTCATTTACATGTTGAAATGAAACTGATAGGAATCGGATCACCGTAACTGTCTTCCATGTACAGAAAAGTAAGGAAGGAAAAATTGCAGGTTACTGATTTTTTTTTTCATTTTTAACAGCTTGCTTATAAAAATGTACATGGCTTTTGACAACCTTATTTTCCAAGAGTCAATAGCATATACCAAGCTCCTCCCATTTTTTTCTTCAGCAGCCACATTTTCCATTTGCTTGGGTTCCAAATATTTTAAATTAGCAGCTGGCATTAATGCTAACCTTTTTCTCTCCTCCTGTAGGTACAATCCATTGAGTCAAAACTGGACTGTCTCTTAGATATTTATCAACAAGTCTTGCGAAAAGGATCTGCATCTGCACTCACTTTGGCTTCCCTTCAAATGCCAGCTTTTGAGTGCGAGCAGACTTCCGATTACCAGAGTCCATCAGACAGCAAAGATTTGTCTAATTCTGCACAAATGAGTGGATGTGTATCCAGATCAGCTAGTGCCAATCTGCCTCGTGGCCTACAGCTTATACTGACACCAAATGAATTTAGCACTCAGGCTTACTATGCTTTCAGTCCAGCTATGCATAGTCAAGCAACGCAAGTGCCAAACGATGGACCTGCATCAGTTAATAATACATCAAACCAAATAAACCAGGCAACTAAGCCAGCAACTCCAACAACATTACAAATACCACCCTTCTCATCAATGAAGCATATCAGTAGGCCTGAGCCTGTTCATATTATCCCTGTGACCACACAGGAAAATATTTCTGATGTCACCGCTTGCCTTGTTGCATCAAAGGATAATGGACAAGTTGCACAGCCCAGTGTGACAAAGGATCTCACATGGAGAAAAAGTCTGGATACAGAAGGAGAAACTTTGCTCTCAGTTAAACCTGTGTTGCAAATGGACTTAGGAAAATCTTTATCTGTACAAAACCTTATACAATCAACAGAAGAACTGAATGTACAGGTTGCTGGCAGTGACTCCAGTGGTTCCAGAGGCAGCCAAGAGGTATACTCCAAATGGAGGGAGTCAAAATTATTTATAACTGATGAAGAGTTGGAGACAGAGGCAGGAACAGAGACTACTGAAGCCATCTCGCGCCCGTTAGTGGAAACGACTCTCTCTGCTGACTCTCTAAGGACTGGAATATCAAGATCATCTCAAAGCATTTGCAAGCCAGGGGACGGTACAGAAGCACTCAATCTGCTCCATGTCAAACTTAAATAACAGCTTGTGGGCTTTCTTCATTGGCTGGGTCATACATTTCTCTAGTCATACATATCATAGCATGAACTGTTTTGAAAGCCTTTTTAATAAGATAAGATCACAAAAATCAGGATGAATCTGAGAAGCAGTTGAATGAGCCCATATCTCCTAGTTGCATGAAAATGCATGTTTAAGTGATGGCTAACATTCAAATTTACACCTACAGTAAGGCAGCCTTTCGTGCAGTACAGTAGGTTTAAATGAGGAGTTGCCTACAAAGCTAATGCTGCAGGATGTATCAAAAAGCAAAAATTTGAGCATTTAGACCTAGTGCCGTTTCTACAGGGCAGAAGTAAAAATCATAAGGTTAAAAGCACTTTGCTTCTGAAGTAATTAAATATATATATAGTCCTGATTTAGATGATAGTTTATGTTTACAACAAAAAAAAAATATCTACAGCTGCTAGCAAGGTACCAAGGAAACCGGTAATATGGGATTAGAAATGGCTGCCAGTTGCAAGATACACACATTAGCTCATCAATAATCAGTTATTTTTAACTCTGAAAAGCAGTATCTTAATATCCATCAGATTTTTGGTGAATTAGTGCTGTGGCAAAAGTACCTGATGCACCACTATCACGTTGTTCTTTTTAACATGGACATTATTTTGCTATGAAAAGTTTGTATTTTAAGGATGGGGACTGGCCTAAGGAGTAGATAACCTGGGTGACTGAACAAAAAATTCAGGGGAATCTCTCCTTCTTCCAGTCTTATTGTGGAGCTACCTTGTGAATCTGAAACATATTGGCAGCAGTAGGTGAGGGAAGGAAGCAGACGCTGCCTTTATTGTAGAAGCAATATTTCCTTCTGTGGAAATTTTGGCAACTTTCCTTGCAGTCCCAACCTGATACCATGACAGCATTTCATAAGGCTGGGAAAGGAGGGAAAATGAGGAACAGAAATGCATGGTAAAACTAAAAAGGACAGAACAGGGAAGAGAGAAAGACAACACAATCAATGACAAAAGAAAAAAAAAAAAAGAATATGGATTTAGATGGCCAGGAAGGGAAATGATCCCAGAATATAAAAGAAGGAAGGTAAAGAGGCAAAAAAATATATTTCTTGTAAATCCAGCTTGTCACTCACAGATGCTAAGTGCTATTTCAAAATAGCCATGTAGGCAATCAGAAACAGAAATTGAAGTAGGGAAGACCACTTTAGCTGAAAATGAATGAAGGCAAGGGGCTTATTGTTTGTTTGCTTGCTTTCTAAATAAAAGGGGAGGAGGGGAGAGGGCAAAGTGGTCATACTCTTAAAGCTCAGCTCTGTGTCCAACTGCAGTAATTTCTGGTTAACTTTCCTAAAAAAGACCTTCAGGCTCCTTCCTCCAAATGCCCGAGTTTTCAAAGCCTA
>NW_009952052.1:3055729-3060336 GCF_000747805.2 Chaetura pelagica
TCCACTTCACTTCTGCTGAGATGCAGGAGCAGTGTTAGCACCTGTCTGCACATCCCCAGCAAGGTTTTGCCACGGGGAGAACCCTTGCAGAGCCTAAATGGGCTTTTACTCTTCCCAGCTGAACTTCTGCATGTTGCCTCCCCACAGATTTACACCCCACCTGCACCACAGGCTTGTAGACAAACTGACTTGGGCTCAGCTTCCCTCTAGTAGCAGGAACACCGAGTGTACGGGGGTGCCAGTGCCAGCTCACTCAGGGCAGTGTTTTCTCAAGGCCTAGACCTGCTGGGAACTTACTATATACATGAAAAATGTCACTCGAGTCTTAACCATGGCTAAATGCTGTAGATTGTATTGTGAAGGACTTGATCTGTTTACTATGAAACCATTGTGATTTCTGCTTCCATATTTCCTTTACAGAAGTATTCCTGGATGTTACATGATAACCTTATTATGTGAAAGTACATGCACACTGTAGAGTGTATATATTGTGTCGTTATATGGGGTCCACGGATGGTACACTGTGTTCCATGGCTTATGCTGGAGCAAACTTCAGCTGTTAAATCCTGAGACACCTTGAAGCACAATTTGCCATATAATTTACAACATTCAGTCTTACCTGTTTTCTTTTATGTGCAGTCTGATCATTCTAAAGCCTGATTACAACAGTAATTTTGTGAGGATAAATAGGGTTTTTTCCACATCTCAGTTTGTTTAACTTTTAACTTATGTGAATGTCTGCAGCTTATCCAGGCAGATCTCTAAGTTTGAACACCTATCAACAATTTTAAAACTTGCAAGTTTTTTTTAAGCTTTTCTTTCTTTTTCCTATTGGTTTATGGTGCCTTTCTTGCCTTTCATAAGAAGCCTCCTGCTGGCCTAAGCATAAATAGGTCCAGTGAAGGAGCAAGAGATGAGGCACATGGGAACTGTGTGTCAGTAATGAAACTCCCCTCCCCTCCTTGAGGAGATTGAAAAATCAAGGCATTGTGAATTGGACTCCACTCTTCCACCTTCATCTGCACGTGCAGATGGTTGCACCCCTACTGAGCCTGGAAGGCATCAGTGGGAGAACTGAGCATCAGCCCTGCCTGTACTGATTCCGTACAGAAACAGGACTATGGGTTTCGCTGATCATTTATCTCACAGAAACTTGGTATTTTTGCCTTAAGTGACATGCTTGAGTCCTTCTGATTTTAAGTTAATTTATTTAATACAATTTTGTGCACAAAAGAATGAGATATAAATTATGTATGAAAATGTTAATGTCTTTACAAAGTACTAATAAATCTAGAAGATCGTATCTTTTCAAATTATGGTTTAAAATCCTAATTTCCTTATTTTATGCTCACCATTATTATTTTTGTAGCTGCAAGTCTTATCATATAGGAGCTTTTTAACATAATACTGATAGAACATAGAAAGAGTAGTGAATATATGAAGTTCTGGAGAGGAAGAATTGTTTGTTTGGATTTTTATAAGCTTTGCGCGTATTTCCTCATGAGGAGTTTCCTGTTTCTGTTCTCTCTCTTTAACAGACAGTGTCATGACTGACAGTCATTCATTGGTTTCACAAAAGAAGGACCTGTCTGGCTTTTCATGTCTTGTCCTGAGCTGCTTATTAAAGCCCAGCTCATGGCAGCTAATTAGTATTGTTCATGAGTAGGGACAAAGGACAATTTTATTATTTATTTTTTTTTCTGATTTACAATCCACTTGAGGATTCCAGAAGAGAGAATTTGAACTTAATTAAGAGCTTCAGGAATTAAGCCTTATCCAAATAACTGTTTTCTGATTAACATGTTTCTTGTACCTGATTGAAGAGAGAACTGAAAATAATAGTTTTGATGATAATTATTTGTTTAAAAATTGGTATTTGCTCCTGGCTTATATGATCTATACTTTTTATTTAAATATGAATATAGTGTTTTAGCCTAGGGTTCAAGATTGCAGAGATCATACACTTTTATTGACAGTGCCCACGGTTGATCCATATGTTTTTGAGATAATCCTACTTAGAGTGACTGCTCTCATTATAGCATGGTGATGAGTAATTCACCTGCTCTTCTGTGGTAAGTCAAATTGTACTGAATTGCTGAGGTATAGTAGAACATCTGATGTACAGTAGCATTTCCAGATTGGGATCTGCAATCCTTACTCAAGCAAAAATTCTATGGAATTCAGTAATTCAATGGAATTCAAGAATTTTTCTTGAATCGGGAGCTCAGATTCAAATCCTCATTTTGTTGGGCATCTGTTTAAAGTGAAAATGGTAATATTCCAGTTATTTCCTGAGGAAACTAATATTTAGCTGAATTTACCCATGTCACATTGACTATATAAAAAATAACGCACAAAGTATTGATGTAAAAAGGGAAGAGGAGAAGGAACATTTTTTAAAAGCACAGAGATAAGGAGAATAAACAGAAAAGAGAAGTAAGCAGGAAAAGAAAATGTAACAGCAAAGGAATGAAAAAAGGGTTTAAACACCTGAGGCTAAATTAATCCTTGGGTGGCTTCACTGATTTTAATGAATTTACCGCCCAACTGGGTGAAGTTCAGCCTTTATTGGGATAATCAGGCTCAGTTCCACTGACCTTATAGGAACTGAACCCACCTATACCAGGAATGAACTTGCCTCTCTGGGCCAACTTTTATTGTGACTCATATGTTATGCAATCCTTTTTGGATTCATTAGGTTTGAATGAATTACAGGTCAGAAAACGAATTTGTCCCAGATATTTCCGCTTCACATTTTTTTTCAAGTGTGTTTATTGACTTAATTCAAATGGATTACAACACCACACAAAGTGCTGTCACTATCTAAAAAGGTTAATTGGGTTTTGAAATAAGAACTGTCCCTGGCAGTGTCAGTGGAAGCATGCAACATTTTCTCTTCATTCATCTGGATGCAAATGTGGCCTTTCATTCAGCTGTGGCTACACAAATGACAATTCCAGACATATCCAGCATCATCTACAATTGGAAGCATTTTTTATTTCTTTGAACGATAAAAAGACAGTTTTGTAACAGGCTTAGAAAGCACGAAGGCTGCATCCACTGGCACTGCAATGACATTAGCCAGTTCATTGCAATGTTAATTGTAACTTCTTGACAAAGTTGAATCCATATTGTTGTTAATAAAAATGATTTGAAAAGTAACATGCTTACTGTTTTTTTCCTCAGATAAATGCTTGTATGGTGTATGCACATAACAGGAAAAAAAAAAATTAAACTTGCTCATTGTTTGCCTTTTGAAGTTTTGTAATATTTTTGTTAAATGGACCAAAACATCACAAAGGAAGTTTACTAGAATAAAATATGCACAAACTAGTCTGGTATGTCAAGTATCTGGTAACTGTTTACATCAGATTTTATTAACTTCAGGTGTTTCAGCACCTCTATAGAAATTAGTTTGGAAGTTATTATTACCTTCCCTGTTAAATAAACAGGAATTGATTCAGATGGGCAATCAGCAGCCTGTGTGAGGAGCAGGATTCCTCAGGGAAAGCCCGTCCGCTACCTAGTGAGGCCTAGGTGAAGTCCTTTCCTCTGTGCTGAATCATGAAAGTTGCTCTAGAATGCTTCTGCACCAAACCTACAGCCTTTTGACCTCACTTTGCTCTTCCTGCAGCTCTGCTGATGACACTCTTTAGAATTTGAGTGTAAAGTATCAAATATAGAGACTTATTGTGGTGAAGTCACTGCCTCCTTGGAGGCTTCAAAATCAGGGCAAATACTTCCACGTACAGGCGGCCTCCTACCCCTCTGATGAGCTTAAGTTTTAGATATTGAAACTGAAAGACACGATCTCCAGAAAGGCAGATTTTCTGTGTCAGCCATTGGTACCCCTGGGCTATGTGAACACTGCCATGCCCTGCCTAAAAATCCACACAGGACAGAAAACAAGGCAAACGGACACATTCCCTTCTTGTGTAAAACCCGGACGTCTGGCTTCATGTGCACAGAGACAGCCGGGAAGGGTCAGAAGACGCGGTGTGAAGTTGTCCCTGTGGAGTTACCATGCAGGTCCCAGTGGCCAGGCACAGGCAGCAACGTGTATCCGTACAGCCACACACAGCTGTGCTCACCGTTCAGCTCTGTACCAGAGAAGTGCAGGAATGTGCATAAAAGGGAGATTTAAACGTTTGTTTAGCTGATTTTCAGCTTCACTGAAGGGAGGGAGGTCAGCTTGTCTTTCATTACTTTCTGTTTTTCTGTGACAGTGATGGAGCAGCGGCACAGGCTGCCCAGAGCCCACGGAGTCCCCACTCCCGGGACACCCAGGAGCTCCCGGGATACCCAGGGGCTCCCGGAGGCAGCCCCGGGCCCCGCTGTGCGGGCCTGAGCAATGGAGCTGCACAGGCTGAGCCCCAGGGATCCCTTCAACCTCCATCCTGCCGTGACTTATTTCCAATACCGTACCCGCCTTAGTACCTTCAAACACACCAAAATCTGCAGCAAAGTATCATTAAGGCTTATTTTGAGATTAAATATTAAAAATTCCCTAAAAAACAAAAAAATAAATCGCTCAGACCACAGTGTATCAGGACGGCACAGGGCCTGGACACCAAGAGGAATCACTGTGCCTCCGCCTTCCCCCCCCA
>NW_009952052.1:3060765-3071834 GCF_000747805.2 Chaetura pelagica
GCCGCCGCCCCGGGCCCACTTCGGCCGAGCTGAGGACGTCGTGGCTCCGCTGTGCGTCCATCTTGATAGAGCCCTGGTCGGGACTCTCATAGGTAATAACGGCCGCTGCGGGAGTAACGCGAGCGGGGGGAGGAGGAGGAGGAGAGGCCGCGGGGAGGTTTGTCGGTGTGGGCTCCTGCCCCTCCCTCGGGCACCCCCAGAGCTGCTCCTCCAGCTCCCCAGCCTGGAAAGGCTCCAGCCCGTTGTGATCCCCTTGCATCTTTTTCGCCTGAGGATGACGGGGTGGTGTTGCAGAGACCTGGCTGAGCAGCAGAGCGCTCTCACTCGCCAGGAGAGCGGAGCGTTTTCCCCCTGAGGTGGTTGGATTGGTACCTGTTTCTCCTGGCCAGCAGTCTGTAGGTGGGCTGGAGCCCCTTTCTAGAGGAAGGGTGGATCTCTCTTGAGCTGATTTTGCTGCTTGATCTTAGCAACTGAGGTGCCTTCGTGCCCCAGATGTATCTTCCATGTGGTTAATTACCAAAAGGTTACCTGCATTTTCCAACAGTTTGGTGTCACAAGTTCTTTATTCACCGATGTGTGTACTGATATGAAGGCATTTGTTTTTTGTCACAAGCAAAATACTTGCCATGTGTAGTTTTTGACAGTTTGGCCTAAATCTCTGTAATACCAGCAGTTGTATCTTTATAACAGGTCGGGGTGGAACTAAAATAAGAGAACTTGAGGATTCTTCAGGTTGCAGGATAAAGGTACCATGTGCTGTGTGTCATCCAGACAGAACTTCTGTTTAGAACATACTTAATTTTGCTTCTGTGTAAATCAAAGTTACTGTGGCAAGTTAAAGGGTGTTGCAATAGCTGTAATAATTCTGTTATTTTACAAGGATTGGTAAAAAGGAAGTGGAACTGAGAATGCAACTCAATTGGTATGTGAAAGCAGGAAAAGCTTACTGATTTTTTTTTCCCTTAAGTGTGCATTTATTTCCATTACTTTTAGAAGGGGAATTAAGGGACCTTTTACTGGGAAGAGAAGTTAAAATAATAAAGAAATAAAAGATTGCTTTCAGTATGTGTTCTTACATAATGTTTGGTTTTGCGGTATTAAAAAAAACTCAGTAAAGTTTAATGAACATAGGTTATAAAAGGAACCCATGAAGCTGAAGTACAGATTTTTGGCAGCGTTGCTGGGCAAAAAAAAGCCAAGTTGTTGATTGATGATGCTGTTACAAGATCTGGACAAAACTACATTAGAGGAGGGACTGAGAAAGGTAAGAAATATGGTTTTGAAAAGAAAAAAAAAAAGACTATGCGTTGTCTTTCCATATATTTGGTAGTTTGCTGAAGTGTATTTTTAAATTAATATTTTATTGAAGTGAATTAACTTTAACTTTGTTTTTGGACAATAGCATGCCTCCTTTAACCTGAAATACCTAGACATCCTTTTTTCTCAGCTACTGGTAATTTTCCTTCCCCTCCGCCTCAAACTGCCAAACTTCTGTGAAAATGTGTTCCTTAGCGTTTTCAACAGTTTTAATTAGTGTGGAACATTGTACCACTTGGCTTCTTGCATTATCAGTCAGATTCCTCTAAAATACAAGTACTAGTTCTAGTTCAAGTTTTAATGAAGTATCTGTGCGGTGTTTAAAATTCAATAAGGTCTTTAAAATGCAGTCTGCAAAGCAAGCACATACTGTTTATAGCATGGGTAATGCTGGCTTACTACACTAATAGGAAGTTAACATTTAAGATTTAGTGTTGCACATGATGCCTCACTTTACTATATTCTATTAACTTTGTTACGTGGGTATATAAGTAATGATTGTATGTTGAGATGCTGCTTAAGTTATTAGTATTTGTGCTCCCAATGACTTTTTGCTCAGGCAAACAACATCCATAGTTGTTGATGTGGAGCACTGCTGAGGAGGGATCCAAGAGCTTTGTTCCAGCATTAGAGTATGGAATGGTGTAGTTGTGAGTTTTGAATTTAGAAGTGCCCCAGAATGGGGACGAATATATTTCAAGAGGCTAAAATTAGTTAACACTTCCTTAGTATGTGTGATTGTGTTTTTGCTGTGTTCCCTGATTTACCACTAATATATATGTGGTTTGCTGTTTATACCTTAAGTAGGAAGCCTTTCTTTCTTAAAAAGGTTTATTTCTAAGAAGAGTTAACTTAATCAAAAAAGGGGTGTAGAAAGTAACTACACTGCAACTTTATGAGGTTGGATGCTTTAGAAGTAAACTTTAATGTTGTAGCAGATAAAAATAAAGCTTTTTGTCTATTGGCTCATGAGCGTTTTAAAAGCCTGCTGCATGAAGAGCCTTATATAGCTGGAGGAGCAGCATTTTCGAAGCTGTCATTACTTTAAGTAGCTAAAGATGTTGAAATGCCTCTTTATCAGAACTGGATTTGTACAGGTTTTACTGATTCAGGCTAAGACCTAGGAAACAATTATCTATTTAAATCATAGAATCATTTGGGTTAGAAAAGACCTTCGAGATAATCAAGTCCAACTGTTAACCTGGCACACTGCCATTTCCACCACTAAACCATGTCTTAAGCATCACATCTTTTAAATACTTCAAGGGATGGTGACTCCACCACTTCTCTCAGCAGCCTGTGCCAGTGCCTGTCAACCTTTTCAGGGAAGAAATCTTTCCTAATATCCAATCTAAACCACCGCTGGCACAACTTTAGCCATTTCCTCTTGTTCTATCACTTGTTACTAGCGACAAGAGACCAACCCCCACCTGGCTACAGCCTCCTTTCAGGTAGTTATAGAGGGTGATGAGGTCTCCCCTTAGCCTTCTTTTCTCCAGTCTAAACAACCTCAGTTCTCTTAGCTACTGCTGGTAAGACTTGTGCTCTAGACCCTTCATCAGCTTTATTGCCTTTCTTGGGATGTGCTCTAACACGTCAGTATTTTCCTTGTAGTGGGAGGCCTGAGACTGAACACGTTATGCTTCATGTCTGTTCATGTAAGAGGTCTTCAAATAGACAAAGAAAATATGTTTGTTTTGAGGGGGAATTCTCCTCCACCCTTTGACACATTCCATCAAACAGCAGCATTTTGGTACTAACTCTACAGGAAAAACCTTGGACATGATCAAGCCTGAAAATAACCCAAAGAAACCTGTGATAAACTGGGCCGCTCTTCGAGAAAACAAAGATAAATATGAAGCCATGAAGTGGGCAGGTTAGTCTTAAAATTTTGTTGCATGGTACTTACCTTCTTATGATGTTACTAATATTTTATTTGAGATTACTGAATTTTTCAGTGTCCAAATTGGTTAAGTATTTGTAGAGAAGTGACCATGTCAGCATTTCTCAAGCATGGTCAAGGAGAATATTGCAATTGTTGTGTGAAGACTTAAACTTACTACTCAATTGGTATTTTGATTTCACCTTTTGAAAATGCTGTTGTTTTGTACGTGACCACAGCAAAAAATCTGAGAGTTGTTAAATATTATACTACATATGTTAGCAGAAATTACTTTAGACTTAGAAATGTGGGGAGATGGTTCTTTTGCAGGTACTTGTTTGTCCCAGCCTTGGCATTTAACATGAACAAGAATAGTCTTCCACTGCTTTTGACTAGTCTGCTAGTATGAGGCACAGTCTGGGTTTTGGGATTTCTGTCTCAAGCATTGGCAGACTTACCCTGGACCTGCTGCATTGCTGACAGACTTATTCTGATTGTTTAAGATTTGCCTCCAATTGAGAAAAACTTCTATAAAGAGTCACCAAGTACTGCATCCATGTCACAAGAAGAAGTGGAACTGTGGCGGTAAGATAATTTCTAGGGGGAATAATTTACATGGTAAAAATAACAAGGTATAAAGCCCAGAAAGTGGGAGGTCAAATGCTGAGACACAGGCATTAATGTTAGGGTCTTAGGAGCTCTTTCTCAGGAATGAGAAAATAACCAGCAAATGAGGTATTGTTAGTTGCTTGGAATTGAGGGTCACTTGAGGGATTAGCTGCTTCTTTAAAAGTGTTTGATCTAGTTAACTTTCAGAAAGGAAAAAAATCAAGACAGTTCATTGGCTTTTCGCTGTTTCTTTGCATTTCATGAGAGAGTATGTTTGCATTTTTAGGTCCTATAAGGACCTGGATTGTTGATGTGTTGAATACCTCTTGGCTGCCATTTTTTCCCCATATATTTTAGTCAATACCGTCTTAAAAAAATGTCAGCATTGTTTCTGTTGTCTTATTGTCAGTCTTACCTTTACACGTACATCCTGGTGAGTACATGCCTCATTAACTTATATCCATCCATTTTGATCCAGCAATCTGCATAATTTCTTTGCAAGGAAAATAAGTTTCTGGTCAGGCCCTGGTAATAGTTTTATTCCTTTTCTGTAGTTCTAACGAAGTTGGTGAACATTCTTGGAAGTGTTACCTTTTTCTATTGTTTTGGGCATGTCATCTTTTTTTTCTCTAGCATGGACACCAGGGAAACCTTGCCACAGTGAGCAAAGCGTGAAATTTACATCTGTTTTCATAAAGTATACATGTTATTGTTAGAGTTAGTGAAGAGCAAGAGAACACTGTTCTGTAGGTTCAGAACATTCATTGAAGAAAAACACTTGTGTGATAGAGGAAGGTTTCTCCTTTTTTTATCCAGTCTCTTTGCTTTAAGGAAAAAAAGAATTGGAAAAAACAAATTTTTGTGAACATGAGGAGGTTGAATTACTTATTCTTTCCCTAACCCACACCTTGCTTGAAGTAAAACTATTTGCTGAATGGAATCTGCAGAAAAGTACAGAACTGGAATGGAGATAAACTCCTTACTTGGATTAATACCTCTTAACTGGGGGGAGTCTCAGAACCACAGTTTTTATGTAGCTGTTTGTGTGCATTGTTGTGTTTTGGGTTTTGTTTGGTGGGGTTTTTGGAGTGGGTTGGGCTTTTCTTTTTTGTGGAACTTTTCTTACTGACCATGTTCTTTTTTCTAAACTGTTCTCTTTGTATTTTCTAGAGTATCCAGGGAGCTGCTCTGAAAATATTTCAGGAAGGCTTTTGTCAGAATATAGTGTTCTGACAAACAAGTCGAATCCATTTCTATGAATTTTAGGTTGACTTTAGGTTTAAAAACTTGTCAGAGTTATTTAATTTGCAATATCGTATAATTAAAGCCTGATATCATGGGACTGCTGTGCTAGTTAATAGCCCCATATAACTTCAAAGTAGTCATTCTTAAGAAAGAATGGTAATTGATGCCTCCAGGAGAGATGTTTTTGTAGTAAGACTTTCTTAAAAGTTAGAAGAACAGTTTTAAGTCTTATTCAAGAGCCTGAGCTTTTTTTTTTTTGTTTGTTAAGGAATTTGAAAAATAAAGAAAAGGTCAGAAAAGCAGTCTTTTGTGTTAGCTCTGCTTTTTCAGGTGATGAGACTTTAAAGCAATTGCAATTCTTTAATTCTATACAGGAAAGAAAATAATAATATAATTTGTGATGACTTAAAAGAAGGTGAAAAGCGTGGCATTCCCAATCCTGTTTGTAGATTTGAAGATGTATTTGAGCATTATCCTGATATTATGGCTAATATAAGAAAAGTTGGTTTTCAGAAACCTACACCAATTCAGGTACTTCTTCAATTTTGATGACTCTCTACCTGATGCTTAAGAGAAAAGTCCATTTAAGTATTTGTTGTTTTATGTTAGTCCCAGGCATGGCCAATCATTCTCCAAGGAATTGATCTTATTGGCATCGCGCAGACTGGTACCGGGAAGACGTTAGCGTACTTAGTGCCTGGATTCATTCACTTGACTTCACAGCCAATGTAAGGACTGCTCACATGTCTGACATGTTTAGCTCTTGACACTTCCCCCACCTCCATGTCATGATTTTCTATTAAAGGTGATCATAAATTGCGAAATGGCTACGAACCTGGTGGAATAATTACCAAACTTGTCACCATGGGTTCCATTAGCAGCAGTGTATGGAGAAAATCTAGAACAGTATAAAAGTCTTTGATGTCAGAGCTGATGGACTTTGCCTAGCCCTATACCCACTTTATAAAGATGCTTTATTGCAGATCCAGAGATCAGCGTAGGGGGCCAGGAATGTTGGTCCTTGCTCCCACTCGAGAACTGGCACTTCAAGTAGAGGCAGAGTGTTCAAAGTATGCATACAAAGGAATTAAAAGGTAATCTTCTCACTTGCTTGATAAGTATTTTTTTTTTCATGCTTGTGCCTTAGTTTACGTACTAAAATTGTAGTTTTGCTAAGAGGGGAGAGGAAGGTAGTAAGTGCAGGGTTTGTATTTTTCCAGTTGTTAGAATGCTTGTTTTGGCTACTCTTATGGTGAAAATTTTCTTATGTAGTTGGAGTTCTCTATATTGTAGCTTTGTCTGTTGCTTCTCATCCTTCTATGTGGACAGCTAAGAGACTGATTGTGGCTTCTTGGCACCTTGCTGTTAGGTAGCTGTTGACAGCAATAAGGTCTCCCTGAGTCTTCGCTGTAGGCTGAAGAAGCCCACTTACCAGCTTCTCACTGTATGCACTTGATCTACAAGACCTGCTTGTCTTGCTCCAGTATTTGTATGCCTAACTTGTTGTAGAAGTGAGTTACAAAAGCTAGATACTGTGCTTAAGGTGTGTTCTCACAAGTGCTGAGTAAAGGAGATTTACTAGTTCCCTCAACCTGATGGCTACCTTCACTGTAGTACACAGATGGCTTTCTTTTCTGTGGAGTTACACTGTTGAATAATGTTCAGTTTCTTGTCCACCCGAGTCTATTCTGCAAAGCCATCTTCTGGCATTTTGGCCCTCTGCCGTGGGGTAGTTCCATCCTCATCTTAGCTTTTGTTGATCTTGCAGGATTCCTCTCAGCCCATTTCTCTAGCCTTTTGTGATCCTTCTGAGTAACAGCTCAGCTCTCTGTTGTATCAGCTGCTTTCCCAATTTGGTTTCATCCACAAGCCTGCTGAGAATGTAGGTCTCCATTTAAGACATTACTATACTAAAAAAACTTAGTTTCAGGGCTCTCTGGTAAGCATCCAGAGATCAGTCTTGTAGACATCAAATACGGAAATGTATGTTGTTCTCCTTCCCAGAAATACTAAGGAGTTTTGTAGAGCCTGTTAAGTTTTTGTGTAAGCCTAGTACCTTATTGAGTGCCTTGATTGTTTGAACAGCAAAACATCTGAAATTCCAGTGAAAATAGTCATGAAAGGAAGGAAGTTAACTATTAAGCTACAAGTGTGTTTTGGGTCGTTCTGAAAATGTCTACACCAAAATCAAATGAACACATGAAAGGACGCATGTTTTTCTACACAATACCATCAAACATCAGATGTTTTGCTGTTCAAACAGTCAAGGCAGTTGCTGTGCTGTTGAGGTAGTATCATTCAGTGTTAAGTTCATTATTTACTGTGGTACTGTGAGCCACACTTAGTGTATACCTTCCTCTTGATAAAACCAGATTATACTTTTTAAAACGAAGCAACATGCTGGCATTTCTTTGAAAAAGATTTACTTTAGCTGAACCTTAATACACTGTTTGTGTAAAACATTTTGGTTTTCAGTATGTGCATATATGGCGGTGGGGACCGAAAAGGACAGATAGATGTGGTTTCCAAAGGTGTGGATATTGTTATTGCAACTCCTGGCAGACTGAATGATCTTCAGATGAACAACCTTGTAAATTTGAAGAGCATAACGTACTTGGCAAGTAACTGATATGGAATGAGTAATGCACCAGTTGGGAAATGGTTTATTTAGTATGAAGTTAAGCTTTAATTAAGTTTTCTTTCCACTTTTTAAGTTTATTTTACACTATATCTTAACATTGAGATTGATGTTGGAGGGATAGTTCGTGCTTGCCAAAATTGCATTGCGGATGTGCAGTATTTCCCAGAAAAAAATAAAATAGACTTTAAGCACTGTCAGCATTTTAAAGAAGGTAAATTGTTAATCTCATGTTAGTAATGTTTGCTGGTTTAAATTTCATTATGTCAAGATAAGCTATTAATGGATGAAATACCTTTCCCAAGTTGTCTTTTCTTTTAAAGGTTACCAGAGACTCAGGTTCTTATTAGAACTTTACAGTAAGCATCAGCATTGCAAATGGATATTTGAATATTTGAGTGACTGACTTTATTTAAGTGGGAAAATAGCCATGCCAACATTGTTAGGAGTCATATCTTCATTTCATTCTTGCCTTTTGCTGTGCTGCACATTTTAAAACATTACTATTTTGTAAACTGCTTTTCATATATTAAATTATTTCTGAGTTGTCTGGTGCCTAGTTTGACAATTTGGCCTGATTTTTCCCCCCATTTCTCCACCCCTGCTCCCCTCTAAGAGTTAAATACTCAGTATGCTGTAAGAAGTTAGCTCCAGTTTTAACTGATAGTTGTGAACAAGGCCAGTGGTAGTAGAGCATCATTATAATTTGGCTGTCTAGAAAATTAATATTTTTGGAAGAAAGGCAAGTAGCTTGATCTAGAAGAGTAACATGTAATTGCAAAGCAAGAGGAAAAAGGCCTGAACACCTGCTTTCTGAGGACTATAGGAACATTATCTTTCTCTGCCATGATGAAGTATAGTCATACTACAAGCACACACTGCTTTGTAAAGCAGAGAATATCTGTGGAACCAAAATAAGATATTTCAGTGTACGAGATGTACTATAGCATGACATTACTTAAAAGTAATTGAGTAGTCCTTTTATTCTTCAAATACAACGAAATAGTGTCAATCTTACCAATAACTAATTCAAAACAGAGGAAAGAATAGAGTTTAGCTTATAAACCAGGAGCTGGCTATGAGGTCTTTGGAAAAAAAATAGTGCTAATGTGTATTTTATGTCTATTACACCCTCTGTTCTTTAAGCAGCAATTAGAAATAAGGAAATCTCAACTACTAATACACACACTTTCTTCTCTCTTACTAGCAAAATACCAGAGTGCTTAATAGCTTAGAAAGCTGCTACAAAAAGAGGCATAGTAGCCAACTCTTTATAGGAAATTAGTGCTGCTTCAACCTTGCCATTGTATTAGAAACTAAGTAGTTAGTGAATTCTCCATGAGTCCTTTGAAAATAAAGAGAATTAAATCAAGATATAGAATCCCGGTATCTCAGCTGATTATTTGTTTTTATTTCAGGGATGTACATAGATCACTTGCTAATGGAATAAAACATCTGAAAGAATGGAACAGTAAAATCAGCACAGTAGAAAGGGATTAACATCGAAGTCTTAGGTTTCCCGCATATGTGACTAAAAATGTCAATACTTATAAGCATAATCTGTACAACTTTTATTTACATAAACTGTTTGAAAATCAAAGGGATCAGTCTTGGATGGCAGCTTTTTTCCTTTGTATTTGAACATTTACAGAGTCTGGAGTGCATTTGTGTATTAGGAAAAAAATCAGTTCCAAATAGTTGTACTCAGACCTTCAGCTCACTTGTTCTGTTTGGGATTTTTACCAGATGAAATAGATTTGAGCTCTGGGTGCACTGCAGGGTCCTAGAATGTACAGTCTGAATTGTTTCCAAATTCTAAGGAGGAACTAAATTCATAACTGGTATTTTGGTCTGATATGAGATCTCTCTAACAAGGTAGAATAAAATTTCCGCTTTAAATTAGTATACAATTTTTTATTAAAAGTGTTGTGTGGGGGCTTCCTCTCCCACCCCAGGTTTGTTTGGTTTTCTTTTTTGCTTTTAATTCTGTGCTTAATTTTAAGTACTGACCAAGTTATTTTTAAAGCAAACAAACAGTTACTGTTTCTTCTTCTCTGACTTCAAGTTCTGTTAAAGGTGCTGTTGATTTTCTTGTTCTGCCTGCAAAGGTATTACTAAATGAAAAAGCTTTAAGGAGACTGAAGAGATGGAATACAAGTTGAACAGGCTTTGCAGTGCATTAATAATGGTCTGCTAGGTAATGTCTTGTTGAAACCGTTATCTGAACTCAATAAATAACCTTGTTCTGAGCAGGTTTTAGACGAGGCTGACAGGATGTTGGATATGGGATTTGAACCTCAGATAATGAAGATCATAATAGATGTGCGGCCTGACAGACAAACTGTTATGACAAGGTATGTAAACAACATAGCACTCAGTGCTTGAATGCTGTAAAGCTAAGGTTATTAAGCAAGTTAAAATGTGTCAGTTTTATTAAAACTTTTTCTAGCCTAAATGGGAATGGCATCAGTTTTCTAATTCTGTCTAGTCAGTCTTACTGAGTCATTTGACAATGTTATTTTCATTTCTTGACCCTTTCCTGATGTTTTGCATCAACTATAAAAACAACTGAGTTCTTCCCAAAAAGGAAGGTGTCCAGGGAGTGCTAGAATTTGACATGGCAATTTCAAATGCCAGCTTCTTCATCTGGTACCAAACATTCATGTTAACCTTCTGATTAGTATCTGTGCTAGTCTGTACTTGGATTAGCTTTGAAATTATGCAGCTTTTGGGAGCATAACAATAGAATACCCGAACAGTAATTTAAAGCTTAAGTGCTGTTTACTGATAACTCCTTAAGATTATTTCTAAGTCTTCTATAAGCTCACTACTGTTATTGCATACTCAAGTCTTTTCACTGGTGTATAAGAAAGAAAGAAGAATGTGATGAAATTAATTAATTGGTGAAGATTTTACACTCCATTCTGATGTGTATTTGCCTCTTCACTTCCTGTTTAGTGCTACTTGGCCTCATGGTGTGCGTCGCCTAGCCAAATCCTATTTGAAAAATCCTATGATTGTGTATGTTGGCACTCTTGACTTAGCAGTAAGTTGTTCTGTTTTGTTTTCTTTGAGAACTTTTTTTAACCTACAGTTAAAAAAGGAAATATTTTGCTCGTAACTATATGTAAGCAAATACATGTAACTTTAAAACTAATAAGAACTTCAAATTATTCTTCAAAAGCTTCATCAAAAGAGAAAGAGCTGGAAAAAAAAAAATAGGTAATTTTGTTCTTAGGGTTCTATAACAAGGTTTTGAAGTCCTAGATCTTCAGTAGAAGACATCACAAGCAACAAGTATCAATCAAATTGAAGCTTGAATATTGTACTTCACAGTGCCAAGTGTTCTTGCCTGAACCCTTGTGTTTGCATCCTTCC
>NW_009952052.1:3071868-3083042 GCF_000747805.2 Chaetura pelagica
TCTAATTCACACAGCTCCTTATCTGGATCTGTGTGTCTTAGCTGTGCTTTCTCAAAGGAAAGCTCTCTGTTAAACTCCTGGAGGATGCCTGCCTAGGGTAGGAATATAGGCCTTAGAATAAGAACTGTCTTTAAAGTCTGAGACTTCTAATATGTAGATGTAGTTGCATAATAGTTATGCTTGTGCAGCTATGTGCAGTTGGCTTTGGTACCAGCAGAATATACAGAAATAGTAGTTCTTCCAAGATCATGGTCCAAAGATTACTTTGGTTCTTAAATGTCAACTTTTTTTAGTGACAGAGAATGAGGAATCTTAGTATCCAATATACTTTAAGGTAGAAATATGGGGAAAATTCACTTTTCATCTTGCTCTGTTCAGAGGTATGCTTGTTTCATCTCATTAGTCTGCTAATCTGTACTTTCTTAAACCTCTGCAAATACATGATTTGGCAAACTGCTTGATGTTAAATTTTTAGTATTCTAGAGCAGCTAGGAAACAACAAATACATCTGCATTGTTTGTACTCCAAACAGATATGTATTTTGGTTTTTAAACAGTTTTTCATGGTATAATATTACTAGTTTCATAATATTACAATATGGGAATAAACAGAAAAAATACTATTCTAATCTATCTCTATTATCCCTTATTGCTGTTTTGACAGGCAGTAAATACAGTAGAACAGAGAGTTATTGTTATCGCTGAGGAGGAGAAGAAAGCTTTTGTGCGATACTTTGTTGAGTCCATGAAGCCAAAAGATAAGGTCATCATTTTTGTGGGGAAAAAGCTAACGTATGTAATCACTTCTCAGTATGGTGTGTTGCTTTTTTTAATTTCTTTTTTGTAACAGAAATGCTGGATAGATTTTTTTTAGTTCATGTAATAATTAGCAAGTGTAACAGCTCTTGTCAACAATGTGCTAGTAGTAGTAATATTTTTTGATTTCTTCATTCATTCAGACTGAGTGGCAGTTGATATCCTTTTAATGTTATTAGTGGTGGTGGTAAATCTCAATTTCACAGTTTTAAAGATGTTAAGGTTTCTGAGGGATGTACTAATGCAAATGTACCTGGTGCATACAAGATCTGATTGGGGCTGGGGTGGTCACTGTACGACACCCAACCTTTTTGAGTGAACAATACAAATCATGTTTTATTTCTCTTCTATATAAATACAAGCTGACATTTATGTGGGAAATAGTCTTGCTTTCATGCTGTTTTATCAAATATCAGCTGACCTAGTTGGGGTTTTTCCCTTAGGCACACATTTAGCTTTTGCTGTCACATTATTATCTTTTGGATCTAGATCTAGATGCTGCACTTTTATTTTGTTTTCCACTTTGATTCTTAAAGAGAAAAAAAATGTTTTATTTCATCCTAGAGCTGATGACTTAGCAAGTGATTTTGGTCTCCAAGGAGTTCCAGTGCAGTCACTTCATGGTAACAGGGAACAGTGTGATAGAGAACAGGCTTTAGATGACTTTAAGAAAGGTATGTTTGTGCCTAAGTACTGGTGTATTTAGCCCAGGTTTTTACGGCTTGTCATGTGCAGAACTTTGTATATTTGTAAGTGCCAGGTCTTTTCAGTACCATAAAAGTGAAAAAAATTGAAGAGCTCTTCATGATAAATTTGCTTTGTTAATTTAGCAAACAAAGCAAGATTGCTCTTCAATAAAATTTGGAATGTTTAAGAGTTACATAATTTAAAGTAAGACTTATTTTATTTTTTAAATCTCCGTGGAAGTAAATATTGTGTTACTCTAGTGAACATAAGTTTAAGTGTAGAACAGTGGTGCTTTCAATGAAGCAGTTCCACTCTTAATTACGCCAGTAAGGTTTTACATTGGGGTTATGTGATCACGTGATGATAAAACAAAGAGTAGTCCTGTGATAAGGATACCAGGTGAGAATATAGTTATTGAAGCTTCTGTTCTTTTCACAGATTCTTTATATCAACTAGGCATGTCTCTTGCTTCTCCTGCACCCTGCTGTTCTACTTGTGAAACACAAATAATACTAAAATGACATTTTGAGTGCTTACTTACCACCTTGTATTTGAGGCTAGTTCAGTCTGATGTGCAACAAGCATACTTTTCCTTTATGTGTTAAGAGTAAGTGCATTATACACTAGAAAATCAATAGCTTGGAGTATATTTTCTGTTTATTCCATAAACTTCCATTCTCTCTTGGTTGTATTTTTAGGCAAAGTCAGAATACTGGTAGCTACTGACTTAGCATCCCGTGGCCTTGATGTGCATGACATTACTCATGTTTTTAACTTTGACTTCCCTCGCAACATTGAAGAATATGTTCATAGAGTAGGTCGTACTGGAAGAGCAGGGTAAGTATTTACAAGAAAATAATAATAGATTGTCAATACTTTATGCTCTGCATAAGTGCTTTCACTTTCAAATGCTAGAGCTACAGATAGTGTGGAGTGGGGGAGTGAAGAATCCATAGTTGATCAAAGTGTATTTTAGATAATAACACACTACTTCATGTTTTTGAAATTAGTTCACTGTGAAATTTAAGGCAAACGAGTTTTCCACTTTCATTGAGGGGGATGGGAATGAGGGATAGTTGAAAGCTGGTTTAAATGTGGGGAAGAATTACAGTTCAAAACAGCTTCTCTGTAGATATCGTGAAATGTCACTTTCTTGTTTGTGTCTTTGTGAGCCACTGAGTTGTCCAGTTTCCTAGTCAGCCCATTGGGGAAAAAAAAAAAATAAAAAATTAAAAGTTTTCAGCCTGTTATGATGGTGTAGTTTGTTGCTAGGATTGAATGCTGCTTTCCAAAGTTGGCACAAGTGTATTTTTTCTTCTCTGTGTGTTTATTGTAATAACTGTATTTATGTATGTCTCTTCATACTTAAATATGTTGCCTTTATGCTGGGTTCATTACCTAAAAGTCTAAATTCATTGTGCCTTTGCTCCATTTTTCAGTGAATTGCAATATTCTGATCTTGATGAAAAGTTGTTTTCTGTTACGTGTATAGTAAATACTTAAGCCAGTATCTACCAGTTGGATAACACTGCTTGTAGTACAATTTATGATTGTATAGGTCAGTAGGAAAAGCCTAGAAGCAGTTGTTTTTAAGTTCAACAGTTTATTTCATTCCTTGTTTTAGACGTACTGGGGAGGCAGTAACGCTTGTCACTAGGAATGATTGGAGAGTTGCATCTGAGCTGATTGAAATTCTGCAAAGAGCAAACCAAGTAAGAATCCATCTTACTGGGTAGGATTTACAGTAGTTCTGGTTTACCACCTGAAACAATTTGTTAAGATCTAAGCCTACTTACATCTTTCTTGGTGAGTGTCTGTAGTATCACAGGCAAAAAAAAAAAAAAAAAAGGGAACAAAAAAGTAACTACTGTAGGCACACATGGAGGATTGCAGAGGAATAATAGAATCTGGTTTATTTCACAGTATTTTGTTCCATTTACATATCACTTCTGGGCTCATGTACAAATGTTTAACATTGTAAATATTTACATCATAAGCAGCACAATTGTTTATCAGTTTATTATGTCTGACAGTTGCAATATCTACACGTACTTTTTCAAGCTCTCATTCTTACAGATACTTGTAAATAGGATGGGAAATAGGACTCAAATGTGATTTCTTCATTTATTTTAAAGATAGGTTTTTTTCTTGCTACCCTATCTAAGAAGCCAGAGACAATTATGTTGCTGTTTCGTGCTGTTAACAAGAAATAGTATTTTCCCTGATGCATGTTAAACCCCCACTTTATACTCACACTAGAATTAAAATTTTTACTTTTTTGTATCTGTGGGGATGGGGGGTTGATGAGTACAAAGCATGTTGCTTTTACCTAGGACCTGTAGATCTTAGTGTAGACACTTAATCAAACCTGAAACCCTGAGTTAAAACTTCACCTACATTTTCTGTTGTGATACTTTTTGCAAACCTAATAAGGTACTTTTGAGGGGAAAAAAGAGAGTGAGAATCCTTCCTATGGCAATGCTTTCTTTAAGTACCAGCATTTGTGTAAAACGGAATCTAAAACTCTTATTTTAAACTAACCTTGTTCTTGTGCTGCTTTCTTACCAGGTAGTTCCGAATGAGCTTGTTGCAATGGCAGAAAGATATAGAGAATTTCAAAACAGAAAAGATATTGAAAAGGATATACGAAGACCTCTGAGAAAGCCCACAAAATAACTAGTCCCTTGAAGTTACTGAAGGAAAATTATTATTGTTGGCATCCAGGGGCTGGAATGTAGAAGTTTATTTTCTTGGTTGATTGTTTTACGTAACTGTCCCATTTAAATAAAATGCATTTTTAAAAGTGGCTTAGAAAAGGAAATTGGATCAACTTTACATAGAAATAAATAGTTTTGTGCTTGGACTCTTTTCACTTAAAAAGGAATTAATTTCATTATTTTTTCTTGTGTGATGTGCTTAACTTCTAAAGCTGTTATCTACTAGTTAAAAATAAATATTGTGCATTTGGTGGGATTTTTCATTTAAATAATAGATAAGAATGTAAACAATATTTTTTCCTTTTGTTTTCAGTTAACTGGATTAGTGAAGCAGTGTTTGTCAGGATGGTTTCAAAGTACTGTATTTTTGCATTGATTTGCTGCATCTGCCAGTGGCATGCAGATGTATTTCCAAGGATAACTTAGTTATTTCAGTTACTGCAACCACACTAGTTCTTATGTTTGCTGAAACAAGGGGTTTTTTTAATTATTATTTTAAAACTTAACACTGAAAGTAATTTTTCTTTAGACTTGAGTCTCAAGGTTTTCTGGAGAGAAGTCTGAATTTCTTCCTAATGGAGGAGAGTATAACAAGAGGTCAGTTTGTGGCTGACTGAAAAATAAAAACAGCTTCTGCTCTTGTCATAATTTTTCTAACCTAAGGAAGAAAACCAGTTTACTAGAGCAATGTTTAGAAAGCCATGAAGAAGAAGTACATTTGTCAAACCAGGACATCAGGTTCTGTCACAAAGACTGCTAGTGGTAATGGGATATGTTTTCACTCTGAGGAAGTTGCATGGGAAAGAGCTATTCCTTAATTTGATGCTTTGTCTGAACTTGTGTTTACTCATGTGTCATATGAGTAAATGTAAAACTAATAAACTGAATCTAGTGAAATGAGAGTATTTTACTAAAGTTACGTTCTTAAGGTTCCCCTGGCTTTCCCTTTTTTTATTTGCTCATAATTGAGATGAAATCTGAGCCTTATTTAAGCCAGTAGGTTACTTTGCCTTGAAAAGGAAGCTAAAACTAGACTTCCCCTGGCTTCATACAGACATACATCTGACAGTATTTACTTGCAGCACAGCAGTTTCCAAATGCTGTGTATTTATCATGTGCACTATCACCTTCCTAGTAATAGAAAAGATTGTAATTACTAATTTTTCCTAACACATGCTCTTCAACATAAGAAAAATTGAGCTGAATTCCAACTGCAGGAACGTCAGATTTTATAACCTTTTACAGGGAGACTTCTTCCTTGATATGGGTTGAATATAGATATATTTCTCTCTACAAGATTCACCACACGAATGTTCATTTACACAATAACTGTTGCAGCACAGTAGATCAGTGATTACTTCCCTTCCAAAGTCCAGTGATTATTTCCAATGCAACTGAAGACTCAGAAGTTACTTGAGAAACTATATTGTTTTGACACCATATTCTCTAATCACTGCTGCTGGTCATTGTCCTCTTGCAAAAGGTCATCATCCATCATATTGATCTGGAGAGGTTCTTCTTTATCTTCATTTTAAACAAATGATGTCTGTACATTTGGAATCGTCTATACATTCGTATGATATCTTGAAGATACTTTGCAGGTGACATCTGCATTTTGTATAGGGAAGATAAGTATTACTTAAAACATCCTATTTCTTTTAATGGTTATAGCTAATCAGCGTAACTGAAATACACAGTTTTCTCTTAAGTGTTCTTGATTGCCATTTTTTGTCATACTACTGAGGAGTAACTTAAAAATACTCCTGCACCTCAGGGTGCAGGACTTATGGTTTTGCATATGCATTTCTACATGGATAGTTACTATAAATGTTTACAGTAACTCCTGAAATATTGGGAATCTGTTGTTCAATTGATATTTTATTTGTCTTGAAAGGAAATTACTGCTCGCTTTATCTTCTGGGCTGAGTAAGTTGTACTGGGGAATAAAAAAGTGTGGTAGATGAGACTTTTCCAGGCAATCCAGAAAATATGCGAGGTATTTGTGAAAGCAATGATCCAAGTCTCCTAAGCACCAGTCTGTGTCATTTGGCCATATGACACATGAGTGGAAGAAGGCAGTTTTGACATGATATGAACAGATTTTGTCCAGCTCTTTTGTGTGTTTCATTTTAAGTTGCTCTAGAAGATACTTCAGAAGCTTTAGACAACCTTTCCTGTTAAATAAATAAGAATGTATTAGGCACTTTCTAGTCAGTCCTACATATGTATTTTAGATGTTTGAATATACATTATTCATTAAGCAATGAAAATGTTCTTACTCTTTATAGAGTAATAGTTTCAATAATGTTCTGAAGAAAATCTGAAAAGAAGTGCAGCAATAGGCTTGTTAATCCTTGAAATAGGGCAGATAAAGTCAAATTCTAGCAACAAGGGATTTCTGCTTTAAGCAATAGTTTGTGCATGCACCACTTTCACTGGTAGCCACAGCAACACAGCAGTACATGGTTGGTCAGCAGTGTGTTTCCACCATATAGTCTCCCAGCAGCAGATCCTGCCAGTGTGACATGAACTTGGAGCACTCTTTAAGGCTGCCCTTTAGGCTTGGATTTACACTGAAGGAAATGTCACTACCTTCCTGTGGCACACCACAAGGGGAAGATACATATACATATATATACACACAGTTTAACACTGCTAAGGAGAGGTATAGCATGTCTGATAATACTTACAAAGCAAAACCAAAGAATTATGTATTAGTTCTCTTGAGACTTTCTTGATTCAGTTTGAGAGGTAATAAACTAAGAAGTTGGTTTGCCATTAAGAAGGTTCTGCATCTCATGTGGCTTTTCTTTCTCTTTGAAAAAATGTGGAAACCAGCTTTATTGGAGTGAAAAATCAGATTTATTCATCCTGATCCCATTTAGCAGTTCTGTTCTCACTATCATTTTAGAAATTGCCTTGGTATGAGTGTAATTTTGCTCCCAAAGCTCAGAAAGCTGAGTCATCAGATTTTTTTAAGCTGGTTCTTCAAAATAGGCCTGAGGTTGGGGAACAATTATTTAACAAGTAGCATCTTTAAGCTTTCAAAGGCAAGTCTGCAGTGTAAACCTGCAATGTAATTTGTTTCCACTTCTCACTGAAGAAGTGCAAGGCAGATGTTCAGCAAGGACCTGCAATGTTTTACTGCTGCAGAACAATGATGCCTAAAATCCTTATTCTTACTCCTTATTGTAAGTCTGAGATAAAATTCTTAAAATTTAAACCGAAATAGTGCCAGATAGTGCTAACCTGGGTCCCACAGGCTTCAAGTAAAACGTTCAAATGACATACCAACCTACAGCACTTTGGTCCATCAGATTCACAACACGTCTTTGAGCTGCCGTGGTTGTTCATCATGGCCTTCTCAATATGTGAGAAAGAGACTCGCCAGGTGTTTCCTGAGGTTGGGTACAAGATTGTTAAACTGTTACACAGCAATAAGTACCAGCATCTGTAACCAGAAAAGACACTTCATAACTGACTTAATTTTAAATAGTAGCAATTTCTTTGGACTTAAAAAATAAAACTCAGTGATTACAACTAGTTAATTCCCCAGCCACTCCACACAAAGACAATTACAGTGTTGTTAATATAGAATCAGACTGGTTCGGGTTGGAAGGGACCTTAAAGATCATCTAGTTCCAACCCCCTGTTGTGGCAGAGACACCTCCCACTAGACCAGGTTGCTCCAGGCCCCATCCAACCTGGTCTTTAACACTTCCAAGGAGGGGGCTTCCATAACCTCCATGGGCAACCTGTTCCAGTGTCTTAACCACTCTTAAGAGTTCTTCCTAATGTCTAGCCTAAATCTACCTCCTTCCAGGACACAGTTAATTGGATGCTTTAACTAGTCTTAAGGATGTTTGGATTTAAAATTAATTCTGAACTTTACTGCATTTGTTGAACATGATTTAGAGAATTACACTGCTCATAGAAATCTACTACCTTTGAATTTCTGTTCTGTATTATCAACCTTACTGCATGACCATTCTGGTTCTGAATAAAAAAATCTTCACTATTGGGTTTTAATATTTGTGTGTAAGTAATAGGCTTATGAATTTGTCTTCAGGGAAGGTGACTGTTCTACAGCATTTATTTTTGTTCTCCTGGTAATGTTTCTGGAAACAATGATGAACCTAGCTCAGCCCCCTGTTTTTAAACAGCAGCAATCATTTTTGTCTTCCTTGCATAAGTTACACTGTTTCCCTTGCCTGTTTGGTTCGTTACTCTTCGCATTTCATTTTCACAGGAGATAGACCAGTAGAACACTCATTATTTCTTTAGCATCTTTAAGATGAGCATGCTAATTTAAAAAAGAAAAAAAAAAACAGCCTAAACTGTTCTTGTGAAATCATCAGTTCTCATAATGCAATGACAATTCAGGATGTTTCTCCCAGCTCAGGTAGGCTTGGTTTGACAGGGGCCTGGAGGAAAAAATGTAGCTGTACCAGAACTCAGTAAGAAATAATGTATCCTGCTAGAAAAGTAGAGAGTTTACTTCCTGCAGAAGTACGTAACTTGTGTATATGGTCCCACATACAAGCATGTTCCCTGGCTTTTTAAATTCCTTTGTCTTACAAAACAAAGGAGTGGATGTTGCTGATAAGTACAGCACTAGCACAGGGAAGGTCCATATCCATGTGTCCAACTTAGTAGATCTAATTTAATGCTCTTAGGAATGCTTAGTATACAGTCTGGCAGAGCAGCTTTGTCTTTAGACTTCAGTACAGGACAAGCAGTGTCACAAATCTGATGTTTTAAAGAGTAGTTTTGCTTGTCTTTGATGCACACATATCCAGGATAGGATAAAGATCTGTACCTCAAAGGCTGAACACTGAACAGTGTCAAACCCTTTTAACAGCACTTGTAAGTGATCGAGTTGTAAGAAGATAGTTCATAACTTAGATGTATTGTATTTGAGGTACCTCTCAGAACCTTTTCTCTTTTGTTTTGTTTGGCTACTAAATAAAGTGATTTATTTCTGAGCTCTCCCCTGACTTTTCTTCCCAGCCATTGTTCAATTTTGAGGCCATCCTGTGTGCTGGGCGGCCAGCTCTGCTGAACTTCCAAAGTCAAGATGATGTCCACTGATATTTCTGCTGGAGGATTTTTGATCAGAAGAGTTATTGCAGGGCTTCCGGCCTTTTTCCTTTTCACAGTGACTTCCACATCTAGTAACAAAAGAAGAAATTTATTTTTATATATTAGAAGAAGCTTTTTTTAAATAATGTTTTTTACTTAAGAGGAGTTTACAACAAATCAAATGGAATATCTGGGTTCTGTCACTGGCTCTTTATCCTACAAGATACAGATTTTAAGTAAAACATTAAGGTGGCCTGTTGAGGAGTTATATAAAGTAAGAAAAGCACTTCTGCTGTGTTTGCTTGATTCACTATGTCTACAGAAGCAGAAACACAGTTGTGTTTTCCAGTGAACTTTTTCACTATTGAAAACAGACTGAAAAGATTTGTTTTTGAAGGCTTTGGAGAAATACATGTTTCCTATATAGATCAATATTAAATATTAGGTAATATATAAAAGAGAGCTCTTCCTTCTTCTACAGTTCAGCAAATGGCTTTTTGTATACGGCAGATGGATTAAAAATACATAGGTCATGTAGGAAGTACCAAGCATGTGACAGAACCCTCAATATTAATTATTTTCATATGGAAAGAGGATTGCTTAGTGGAGCTGTGGGTTAATCACAGAATATGAGTAGCTCTGATGTATCTGTGGTGATTCTTCACACAAGAGCAAACTTAAGATAGCAGGGACAGGAGGGGTTGCAGTTACAGCTACATTGTCCTGAAGAGACAATTGAGTGGGGAGGAAAAAATGGCATTTTATTAACAACAGAGCAACGCATATGTGTGATGTTAGTGGGTCTTCAGCACTTTTAGGTGAAGTCTGTTGTTCTCTCAATACCTACTTGTAATGTTTTTTACTTCTCGTTTAATAATTTCTCTTAGAGCTGTAAGCATTTTGAAGGCTGATAATTTGCCATCTTCATCTAAAAACTTGAACAAATGCTTTTCTTTTGGATTTCTTTTGAATGTTAGAAAATAATAGGCTCCAGTATCATCACATTCCTCCAGCTGAAGTCTTGCGACAGGCATTACAAGCATGATGTCAAACTCATTTGGTTCAGATATCTGCAAAGTATAACAATACAACAGTCAGTGTGCAAGCTGGGTTTTATTATTTTAAGAATTTTATACCAGTTGAGGTTTTATCTACAAATGCCCTGGTGTGCTTCTCCTGTATGTTGTGAAATATGAGCTTATTTCTGTGGGTTTCTATTACAAGATCAAAGTGCATTTCAGTAGAGAAGCAATTTACTGATAGCAGTTCACTTCCCAGCTTCCCAGCTCAGTACATTTTCAAGAGACTTTTGGGATTTTTCAGCTGTGTAGAGTAATGCATAAAAGCTTAGTCCTCCTTTCGCACACAGAAGTCAGGTACAAGGAAAAGAGTTAAGTGCACTGTTATGTCTGAAACTAGTTTAAAAATAAAGAAGTGTCCCCGTGTTTGACTTCAGATTGAGCTGGAGCCAGCAAAAAAAGTCATCGCTATTTATGCTGCTCCTTGAAAGCAAACAAAGAATCAAACGAGAACTTATAAACTGAAACTATAAAGTACAACTGGCAAGGAGCCTTTCGTGCAGTTTATACCCGGCTTGTCCTCCGGGTGCTCTGGGCTTCCCTGTGTGCTCTGCACAGGCCGGGGCTGCTGCAGCTTCACAGCCAGTGCTGCTCCGGCAGCCCCTCTTCTCAGACGCACATACGCGCATCTTTCGGGGAGTCAGCTATTTTACTGTTGTTGTTAACTAACGTGGTAACCCCCAGTCTCTCCTCACCGCCGAGGGCCGGCTCACAGCGATTCCAGGCGGCAGGAGCGGCGCGAAGCCGGCTCGCCCGGGCCCGGCGCCCGCACCGCCCTCCTCTCCCGCCCGGCC
>NW_009952052.1:3084861-3103548 GCF_000747805.2 Chaetura pelagica
GCACCAGCCTTCCCCGGCCGGGACCCAGGAGGGGTGGGAGAGCATCAGCCTGGGAGCGGGAGTGCGAGTGGCCCCGAGATTGCCCTGTTGAGGGTAACTAACGGTGTGTAGGGGTATCTACATATATAGAGTCTGATAAAAATGGCAGCTGTTCTTAAAGAGACCAGCTAGCTTAAAAACATGCTTTTTCTTCCAGTGGTTTCCTTGTGTGTGTCTCTAGGCTGGAGTGTTAGAATGAATTACTCAAATCTGAAGTATTGGAATAGACTACAGAGGGTGATGGGGGGGTGCTTTGGTTTTTAATATTTTCCTGTCAAACCTAGATACCTTTCTGTTTGGCACTTTAGTGCAGTGAAGGTTGCTGAAGCTCAGCGTAGTTTTAAAAAATTCTGTAGCATTTTATATAGGTCAGGCATCATGACCAAATAGTTGTTCTAAAGTCTTTATCTGTGAATTAAAAGTTCTACTTGGTAGATCAGGATAGTATAGTAACCACATGTCAGCCAGGTGAGCCAGTAAGAGTGGAGAAGGGAGGAGGGAGGTAGATGCTTTGGCAGTCAGCAGGGTTTGGGACTGCTCATATGTCTCAAAACTTCCTAGACTTTTGCAGTAACTCCTTTCATGACAGAAAGAAATCCTTAACACACCACTGTTGACAGTTCATGAGGCGTCTGTGGAGGATCTTCTCTTGACAGAGCCAGAACCCGACCACCCTGGGAAATGCCGAGTCACAGGAGTTGTTCTGGGTACGTGGCTCCATAAACACCTGCAGTTACTCTGCACTAAATGCAGCCTTTGGGGTAAATATTTCTGATTCATCAGTGTGAAAGTTGAATTAGCCAGTAGAGGTGATTTAGGACAACTGTGAATTAAACTAGGTTAATATTTGTAATGCAATGAAAAGCATACCTGGATTGATAGGATACTGAGAGGTTACCTAAGTTTAATTTTCTGCAGGCTAATGATACTGAACTCCCTGCTGCATTTTGAGCTTTTATGTGGTAAATGGCCTATGCTACCAACTACGTTACAGGGCAGTGGTGTCCTGTTACTAGCAGACTGGTGCTTTATTAACCCTTGCTGTTCTAGTAAACAAACTTTCTGAAATAAAGCCCTGGATAGGAGTTTTCTCAGGAGTGGGTTTTCTTTGTAAAGGAACGTGCTGCTTACTGCAGTTACTACTATTAATGCTTTTATTATTGAAATGCAGATTTGATTAAATAATAAAAGATGGACAAACCCTCAGTGGTCAGTGGCAGCTTGGTTTTAGAAACACCAGAATACCAGGGCTTTGTCAGCACTAAAATATGTGTATCTCTGAAAACTTGCTGTTACAGGGGATGGGAGCACGGTACATGCTGGGAGCGTGATCCTGACCACCGGAACGTTTCTGAGGGGCATGGTCCTCATCGGGCTGGAGAGGCACCCAGCTGGGAGGCTAGGGGACCAGCCAGCCATCGGGCTGGCTCAGACTCTGGAGAGACTGGGGTTTGCTGTGGGCAGGCTGAAGACTGGCACACCCCCCCGCCTTGCCAAAGACACAATTGACTTCAGTGGTCTGGAGGAACGTGCAGCTGACAACCCTCCAGTGCCCTTCAGCTTCCTGAGCGAGTCTGTGTGGATCAAGGTAGGGTAGCAGACATCAAATGCTTATAGACCCAGGTGGGGACCAATTCTGGCAATGTCCTGCTCAGAATCAGGACATTCAGGATGATGATGGCTGGGAAAGGGAGCTGGGCTGGATTCCTACTGGAGGTGCTTTCTTTCTGGTGACTCTTAGTGCAAAGGGAAACATTTCTTGTTTTATTTTGAAACAAGTGCCTTTCCCCTCCCATTTCTGAACTTGAGCACTAAACTGTCTTTACTTTTAGAGTCAGATTGTGTGAAATACAGTGTTGTTAGCAGTAGTCTTCACGTGCTGGCTATGTGGGTGGTTTACAAAATACTTCCAGTATTAGACCTGTATTGTGGAGATTTATGATGTCTTGCTTGTTATCCTAGCTCTAAAGTAAGATTTGAATGTTTAAATTAGAAATCATTAATCATGTTGACTAGGAAAGAGGAAGGATGACGTTATCCACAGAGCAAAGAGGTGGCATGTTAAACAGTAACTTAAAAGCAGAAGAAACTCAATTTTCCAAGGAAAATCTTGGAAAATGGATGGCATTCGTACACGGTGTAGTTAAACAGCACAGAACTAATTTGCACCAGAGCATAAAGGAATTGCAATCACCTATTGTAATTGAGGTGTGGGTGAAAGTAATGTTCCTTGAATGCCCTGGTAGTGTACAAAAGATTTTTAAGGAGTTGAGGTGCAACATTATTACTATTTTGAATGCGAATCTATTGACTTTTTCAGAAAAATCAGTTAAGATAAAGGAATTGCAATCACCTATTGTAATTGAGGTGTGGGTGAAAGTAATGTTCCTTGAATGCCCTGGTAGTGTACAAAAGATTTTTAAGGAGTTGAGGTGCAACATTATTATTTTGAATGCGAGTCTATTGACTTTTTCAGAAAAATCAGTTAAGTACTTGACATGGTAAGTTGTCTTTTTTCCAAACCTTGAATTTTCTATGTTAATTGCAGGAGGTTGAGAGTTCTTTTGTTTGTTTCTTTTTTTTTAATTCACCTAACTCTTAATTGGCTGTTAGCTGCAGAGTCAGCCCTTACCTTCAGAGCTTTGAATTCCTGCGATTAATAGGAATACTGTGATATAATGTGTTGGTTTAATAGGAATATCATCTTGTAACTAGGAACACATTGTATAGAATAGGACTTGAAGTCTGGACTTGCAAGTTCTGTTCTTGGTCTGGTTTTGGGCAAGTTGCTCAAGCTCTCTTAATTGCTCGTGTTCTGTCTGTACAGTAGCTATGACAGCACTACTCATCTCTCCAGAAAATGACAGCCAGCTGTCATGGAAAAGTCCTTGGAGATCCTCAAATAGAATTGTTCAGTAAGAGAAAAAGTATTGTGACTCAGTTAACTTAGAGTGAGCTTTGGCCTCTTTCAGCCAGAAGATCAGCTGTCATGTTACCTGACCCGCACTACCCTGAAAGCCCAGCAAATTATCAATGATAACCTCCACCTGAACAGCCATATCAGGGAGACAACAAGGGGCCCACGGTACGTATGTGGCATCATGCAGGGCTTTCTATGGCATAAGCTGACAATCTGTCTGAAAATGTGGATCTCCCCTGCTTTGCTTCCAGAAAGTTACTTCTTCACGTCAGGTGGTACTCATGGCTCTTTATTTACTGTTGCAGGTATTGTCCCTCTCTTGAGTCAAAGGTTCTGCGCTTCCCAAACCGAGAACACCAGGTGTGGCTGGAGCCTGAAGGTTTGGAGTCCAATGTCATTTATCCCCAAGGCATGTCCATGACGCTGCCACCTGAGCTCCAGGAGCAGGTGATCAAATCCACCCCAGGCTTGGAAAAAGCCAAGATGTTACAGCCAGGTGAGGAAAGTGAATAGTTTTAAAGGTATTGATTGGATTGGTTACCAGTTCATAAAAAGCAATTAGCAAAACAAAGGAAACATGAAACAAAAGTAATTTGTACTTACTTTAAAAAAGGGAAACTTTTCCTTAGTTTCTTTTAAATTGTAAATAAAAATTGAAAAGCTAAGTCACTCAGCTCCACTGGTTGCCTTTGATGATAAACAGGGACCATCCAAATCCCTCCCATAATACCTGTCTTGTTGTCTGTCACAGGCTATGGTGTGCAGTATGATTTTTTAGATCCCCGTCAGCTGACTGCTTCTCTGGAGTCCCGTCTCGTTCAGTGCCTCTTCTTTGCAGGCCAGATAAACGGCACTACAGGCTATGAAGAAGCTGCAGCTCAGGTGGGTGACTCTGTGTATGCTCAGCACTCAGGAAGAGGTGTTGTCTTGGCATTTGTTTTTGATACGCAGTCTTGCCAGGCCCATTCTGTGCTAATGAGATGTTATTACCGTGGTTGTTCACCTCGCCTCCAGACTTGCCCAGCTATTCTTACGTCATAGAATCATAGAATCATAGAATCTTAGGGGCTGGAAGGGACCTCGAGAGATCATCTAGTCCAACCCCCCTGCCAGAGCAGGGTCACCTAGAGTACATCACACAGGAACTCATCCAGGTGGGTTTTGAATGTCTCCAGTGAGGGAGACTCCACAACCTCCCTGGGCAGTCTGTTCCAGTGCTCTGTCACTCTTACTTGTAGCATCTACAGTTGCTGTTACTGAGATTGCTGTAACAAAAGTAATTGGAAGTGCTGTCAGATGTCAGCATGAAGACTGTGCACTGGATGTAACAGAGAACACATGGAAATTGTCTCTAGTCTTGTCAGCAGGGGCCAGGAAGCCTTTCAGACACTGTTAGTATCACAAGGGAAGAACTGCCTAGATTACTGGCACAGACTATTGTGTTTTCCAAGGTACATTTTGACACACGAGTCTTTGGAGGCAGATGTGCTGCTGTTTAGCCACAAAGAGACTGATAAGTGTGTTTTGTTTTGTTTCCTGTCTCCCTAGGGTGTGATTGCTGGCATCAACGCTTGCCTGCGGGTTCATGGCAAGCCCCCTTTCATTGTCAGTCGCACCGAAGGCTACATTGGTGTCCTGATCGATGACCTCACCACGCTGGGCACCACTGAGCCCTACCGGATGTTCACCAGCCGCGTGGAGTTCCGCATGTCCCTGCGGCCTGACAACGCTGATGCCAGGCTCACCCACAGAGGTATCTTACTGCAGTGGCTCTTGCAGTGAGCAGCCCTGCCTGGTTGTAGAGCGTTGTCTCATATGCCATCCATCTCTGCAGGTTTTGAAGAAGCTGGGTGTGTGTCACAGCAGCGATACGACCAAGCAGTTCAGATGAGAACTGCTTTGGAGGATGGAATTGCAACACTAAAATCCCTTCAGTTCAGCATATCCAAATGGTCCCAGTTAATACCAGAAGTTCCCATCAGTAGCAGTCGAAGGTCACCTGCTAGGTAAAGTTTAGAACTGGAGCTTTCTGGGCTGACTTACTCTTTAGCGCATCTGGCTAGTTGTTTTGCACCATGTGTCCATCCCCCTGGAGCTGTCAGTACACCAAGATTCCAGCTTTATCACCTTCAGGGGACAGACATCTGATATTTGCCTGTAGAGTAAGTGTGACGTTGGTGTTTTTACTATGCCATGTCTCCTGGTGCTGACATAGGCTCCCAAAGCATGGGGATACTCCACTGGCCCAGTGACTTCTTGCTGTCCTTACTGAGAGTGTCACCAAGTGGTCACAGTTTTCCAGTGGGGTGCAGTTTTGCTGAAAGCTTGATAAAGCAGCAAGTGTCAGGTGGCAGCTGTTCTTGTACACAGAGGCCCTTGCTTCCCTTACCCATCCTTTACCTCACTTTATCTTTTCTGTTGTTTTTAATCAGTTACTAAGGTCAGGCTGACTCAGTCTGTGTGCAGGGCTCCCCTTGATGTCTTTTCCTTCTGCCTTCTATCTGGTTGCTCATTTTTCATAAAGAGCCCCTCCTAAAGAGCTGAACTGCTTTTGTGTACGTTGAGAGGAGATGGTAGGGAGGTGAGCTTGGCTCTGCAGTTGTTCCAGCTTATGCTGAGAGTTTTACACTTTTGAGCTGGGAACAGCTGTAAATCTGCCTTATGCAAGTGATTCCTTCCTATTGTAAAAACTTGCTCTTACTCTCCACAGTGCCTTTGAAATCCTTCAATATCCAGAGGCCAACATGGAGGTTCTGGGAAAGGCTGTTCCAGAGCCCCTGGGAAAGTTTGCTCAATGGAGAGAACTGGCAGAGAGACTGAAAATAGAAGGTAGAGTACAAGAGTTATGATCTCTTAGTGGGATTTGCATACGTTTTGCTCAGTTGGGAGAGCCAGTCCATTCATCCCAGCGTTTTTCACATTGCTGGTTAGTGAAATACTATTGTCAGAGCAGGCACCTTTTACTATAGGTCACAGCTCTGTGAGAGCACCTGTGTAACACTTTGTAAAGTGAGATCTCTCCTGGGTTTTTCCTCCTCACTGCTCTGTCCAGTAGACCGTCCTTTTCCAGGATGAGAGGAAAAGCCAACCTGTGTACCCTGTAACAAAGAGTATGACTTCTTCCAAAGAAATTATGTGAATTAGGCTCTTCAGTCTGTGAGGCTGGAAGCTTCCTTAGGAGCTTCTGACCATCTCAGTGGATTTGCTCATTCTGCTTCGAAGGATTTCTGCAAGTGACCTGTTTCACGTGAACATCTATATCTGGTCTTCTTGTTTCCCTGATCTTCCATCACAGCTGCTTATGAGTGGTGTGTAGTCAATCAGCAGCAGGAAATAGAAGAAGTACGTCGTGATGAAGCCCTCCGACTGCCAGAGGACCTGGATTACTTTGCTATTGATGCATCACTCTCTGCAGAGGTGCGGGAGAAACTGGACTCTAATCGTCCCCAGACGGTAAGATACCAGGTCACAGCAAGGATGAGCAGCAATGAAATCCCTTCTGTGCCTTCCCAAGGGACAGGGAGGGTGAGGAGAATTAGGGAAAGCAATACCCACAAGTTTTTATCTTGCTTCTCACTAGCTCCAATGTAGACATTTGTGCTTGATTAACTTGCTCCTGTTGCCACACGCAGATCGGTGCAGTCAGTCGCATCCCTGGAATTACACCAGCTGCTGTTGTGAACCTCCTCAGATTTGTGAAAACCAATCACCAGAGGACAGAGAAGCTAAAGGCTTTACCTCAGACTGGCAAGTATTTACCAAGAAAAATGTGCTCAGAGAAGGCAACTTCCCAAAGACTGATTTCAGCAGAGCTTTCTGAAGATGAACCAGAGAGTACCTTTGTGAAAACACCTTTGTAGAGAAGTGTACTCCTGAGAGAAAGTGGCAAGATCACCTGTGCTCACCAGCCTCTTCACAGATAAAAGTGATGCTGGCTGGATCCAAAGCAGTTCTAGTTATGTCCCGTGGCAGTGTCATTGAGTAGAACAAAGATGATGAATGCACAAACCTTAAGTAAATGCTCAGGGGGCCTAAATACAGCCTGTGGTTTTGCCAATCCAAATGAAAAGATAGGGGAATTGCTTTCAAAATTCCACTCATTTGGAAGATGTCAGATAGTCAAAAACTGTTCTAAAGCATCTTGGAAAGGACAGTGTTTTGCTCTTCTGAAACGAATAAGGCATGTTACCGTGCTGAACCCATGGCAGCATGTGAGGATTTCAGCTGGAAAGGTTGTTCCGTTGACTTCAGTATTTGTGTTCTTAGCTGTGCAGTGACTACACACAGTCTGGTGGTTTGGTGTGACGTCAACCAGCAGGAGACCTTGGCTATGAAATTGTATGCCACACAGAATACTTAAACTTACGTAGGAGACCAATGGGATGTAAACACTGTATCCTGGTTGTTTTGCGTTTTTTCTCCTTTAAAATAAATAAAGCTCATCTTGAAGCTTCCTGAAGGACTTGGTGGTCGCTTAGTTTTCAGCAGGGCCTTGAAAGTTCACTGAGCCATAATTCATGCAGGTGAGTTTGGGCGAGATTTGCTACGAAGTGGGTGAAGGCAGCTGGAGCGAGACTTGCTGTCTGGGCCAGGTCACTGAGGAAGGTGAGGACCATGTCAGGTCTCCTGTCTGGAGAAAGGAGTCAGAGCAAATCCTTTTTGTTGACAGAGACCGTGTCATGCAGCAGGAGGAAGTGCAGAGCTTTCAGCTTTCTGTGAGGCATCATCTGCTTGCCTGAGAGTGTCTTGTCACCAGCCATTGGCTTGTATGGAACCCCTTCAGACGTGATCTGTAGGTCAGTTCATGTCAGAATGGCTCAGAAAAGCTAATGTATATCTGCCCCTTTATGTCCATGGCCTACTTTTCTTTCAGCTTTGTTGGCTCAAAGAATTATTTCAACCCTGTAAGCCTTAAGTTTAGAGTAAGGAAGGCACCTACACTTTCTGCAGTGGAGCGGAGGGTCCAGGTATGGTGCTCTTGAAGTTGCAAAGCAGCCCGCAATCACTTGTCTTACTACCTATTCCAAGTTCAAAGCAATGCAGCTTCAAAAGAAAGTGTTGTGGTTTCTTCACTGCATTAGCTTTGTGTTGTGTTTGGTTTTGATGTACCTATGTCTGAAAAACTACATCTAAGTAGGAAGGAAGCCCTATTGACACCTTCATCCTCTCTCTTCTAAACAGATTGTGCAATCTCAAAACTGCATTTCCTAGTTCTTGTTCAAGAATTCCCTAGTTCAATAATTTTAACAGGAAAACCTCGCTTCAAGTAATGTGTGTCTTGAAAGGCAAGCCCCTTGCACTCTGCTACAAAAGCAAACAGCTTTCTGTGCTGAATTTATTTCCGTGCGACAAAGACCTGGGCTCACACACATCAGAGGTTTTACTGAGTTGGGCTGCACCAGTATCAAAGGAAAAGCAGGAGGACCAGGCTTTTGCTTTTCTTGCTTTTAGCAATTTATTAATGCACAGCCATGGTCTGTTAGAAAAGGTGGAAAATAGAAGCCAGAAGTGTGTAGATGCTTTGCTGTCCAGCAGATACTTTGTAACAACTACTCCCTGTTTCAGTGTGAAGTGGGTCTTTGGCCACTGGTGAGCTTCTTGTTAAGACAGGGTGTCCTCTGTTCACATATGTGGGTTAATGATGTCCATCTGCTAGAATGGAAAACTTGGCATAAGTACATGCCCTTGTCCTCAGCTTCCCTGTATGTGTCTACAGAGTCAGCATCTCCCTGCTGGGGGAGCAGGTCTGCAGAGCCCCCACAAGCACCCCAGAAGGAGCAGGGTTCAGCCAAGGCCAATGCCACAGTGGAGACGGGGGTCAGATGAAGTGAGAAGTGAAGGCCTTCATGTCAAGCATCAGCTGCAGCTCCCAGCACAAGCCCCAAGAGGCACAGCCACTGCTGGGGACTGATTAGCACATGCTGTTCTTGTTCCAAATGACTTAGAGCTTGATGTGGTTAATTGAAAAGCAGGCACGGAGCCAGGTGGGGAATGAGCTCATTCTGCACAGTACAAGGCAGCAGGAAGAGAGGGGAGCTGACAACAGGCTTGTGACTAGTCTCCTTGGTTGCAGTTTTACGTGGCTTAACTTGAAAATTGCCGTGTATGACCAGATGGTGGCTTTTGTAACAAGCAGACAGGATTTTTGGAGTCAGTGCTGTGGCAGGTACTGCTGAGCTGGCTGCTTCGGTGAGGTTTTGTCCTTGTCCCATAACACCTTATGGGACTTTGGCCGGGCAGCAGTGACACTGCTGCAGAGCAGGGCTGGCTGAGGGTGGTGGGCGTTGGGCATGAGCTGTACCAGGAGCAGAGCAGTCATGTCACAGGCTGTGATCTCAGCTCTCCTCAGCTGTGTGTGGAAGTCCCAGGAATTTGAACCCAGAAATGAGTCACAGGGTTTGCCCCTGCAAGGAAGTGACTGAGACAGAGCAGAGCTCTTGTTAAGCACTGCTCTTCCTTTCCCTGGTCCCTGTGCCTACATGGACATCCCCGTGGCTTCTCCAAAGAATTAGGGAACTGCCATTCATAAAAGCATGTTAGCAGCAGACTACATGATGTTAGTTATTATTACCAGAAATAAGTCAAGTAGGAACAAACCTATGATTACACTTAAAAAAAAAGGAGTAGTTAATTTTTTTTTTCCTCTGGGAAAGGCTATTTAAGGGCTTGTTTTACACAGAAACAACTCAACACCAAATGAGCCTACATCGCTTTCTCCAAAATATCCATGTCCTGTTAGTAGAACCACAGCCCAACTTATAAAACTAAATATTAACTATTTAATAATAAATATTCATTTATTAATAATATCAAATATTCTATAGAAATAATAAATAATAACTAAATATTTAGTCACTTGTGAGTTTTTTTCATTCTATTTACTATAGAATTAGTTTAGAATCCAGCTTCCAAACGGGAACTGCAGGTTTCTTATAAGTCTGGAAGCTGCATAAGTAAAAAAAAAAGAGAAAGTAGGCACCTTATATATACATATATACACACACGCACACATTAATAAAAGATACACAATATACACATGTAGTTGATGTAGTTGTATGCTATATGTGGAAAAAGTATGCGTATGCACATCTATCAAAGGAAAGAACTAGGAGTTTTGCTTAAGATGTGTCCAGGTGACTGCAGTTAAGCAGAACCTGATAGTTTCTTTTAAATTTCAGCCCTACCTGCAATAGAACCCCTCCAGGAAGGGAAAGTGGTCTTGTGTTCCCATGGCTGTGCAGGTTGAGTCAGCTGCCTTGCCAGCCAGCTGCAGTGAGCCCTGCAGAACAGGGACCTGGGGTGGAGAAACATGCTCTGCTGTGGCTCTTCCCATTTCAATTACACTGTGTAAATATTTGAAACATAAAGGATTAAAGAATTACTGATATGCAGCCAGAGAATGTAACCTCATAAAAAAAAAAAAAAAGAAAAAGCAGGCAATCATGTAATTGATTTATAATGCTGAAATAATCTGAAGGGACTAAAAAGGATTAAGAAAAAGCTAAAAACAGTTTTGCCATCTCCCACGTTTCTTCAGCTCTTCTGCACCCTGGGTGCTCTCTTCCTCAAGTGGTTTCAGCCTTCCCCTTGGTAAGCAGTAGAAGCATTGCAGGAGAAATTGTAATTGGGCCCAGTTATTTTGCCATGGTCACAATTTATTCCTCTTTAGCTTATGGTTTGGCTGTTTTTTAAGATTTGGAATTTCAGAGGGTTAAACTCCTAGACAGAAAGTACTACCTAGTGCAGTCAATCAACATGAAGAATTCAAGGACTGGAAAATAATAATTGTAAACTCAAAGGTGTTAGTAGTGTCAAGAATTTGCAATTTGCACTGAAAAGTCAGCGAGAGAAAAACAGTCTTGTAGAGAGAGGCTCCCACCCAGATGGAGCAGCCGCTTTGCGCAGGACCTCAGGGAAGCACCAACTACAGAGGGACTGAGAAAAAAGACAACCAGATAACCAGCAAAGGAAGATCCATTTTAGATCCAGGAGCAAACAGGCAAACTGAGGGCTGCGAGAAGTCCAAGAAGGTTAGACCTTGCAAAGGTTGTGAAAACAGCTACTTGGAAGCTGCCTGCATGAAGATAGGCAAGGGAGGGGAACTGTCCTGTTCTGAAGGAAGCACAGAGCAAAACATCCTAGGTCACCCAAAAGGTGGGCAAAATTAGTTTCCTCAGCCTGCGTACACTATGGGAACAGCAGCTCCTCAGGGCAGACCTCTCCACAAAACCCCTTACTTGTTCCATCAGGGTTCTTTCCCCATGCCTTCCCTCACACACCCACATCCTCCAGGGCCAGCCAAAGCCCAGCTGCCCTGCAAAAGGGTGGGAAAACAAACTAATTTGGCTAGCACTGAAGAGGCTTTAAAGGTAAATAAGGAAGGCTCAGCCTCTATCCTTCCCAGCAAGTAAGGCTCCTTCTTGCAACCACTTCAGGGACCAGCCAAACTGAATAATACACATCTGTTGTGCTTTGCAGAGTCTGGAACATGGTAACTCATCTGCCCTCCCTCCACCCTCCAAGCCCTCTCTAGGCACTACATAAACATTAATATAAATTACAACCAGGCAAGTTGTGTTTGTGATCCAGACAATTTATGTTGTTCTTAACAGGTACTGAATCATTTTAACATCAGTGAGGAAAGGGATATCCCCCCACAGTACAAAGTTTAATTTGTTTTTACATGGTTTTACCTTGACCAAACCTAAAATTTAAAATACTTACATTTAGAAAAAACATCAGTAATTTGTCCAAGTTTGTCAATGCCTTTCAAAATATGTTGAGTTAGCTACAATCAGAACGTAAATGAAGTCTTTTCACCTGCAATTTCAAAAATTACCTATTCCAGTCTCTACCCTTGCACTAGCTGGTCTGAGATACAAACACCTTGGGGCAGCAGCCTGTGCAGAGCCCATTCTATTTCAGCCTGAAGCAGTCATCTAGGGAAACAAAACTGAGTAAGAAATTGCTTGGCTATAGCCACTCTGACTGTGCTGCTCCATTTCCCTATGCAGATCAGGCTTTGTTGTATCCAAGTCCCTGATCATCTTACCACCTGCATTTTTGGAATATTTCTGTGCACTGAAAGCCCTCTGGACTCCCAAAGCATGGGTCACCATCTGAAAAGGAAATCACATTTCAATCTCCCAGCTCCCCACTGCCACCTTAAGTAGTAAATCTCAAAACAGATTAAATAAGGTCAACATTCTAGCCAGTTTTCTGCCTTCAGCTAGCTACATCACCATGGCAGCAAGCTTTTCACACTTCTGTATAAACATCACCAGCATTGTAGGACAGTAGAGAAAGAGTTAAGGACAGCTGTAAAAGGTACTCAAAGAAATAAGCAGTCAGAAGACAAATACAATTCTCAACTATTAACATTTATTAAAAGTTTGACCAAAGTAGTTTTATTCCCAAGTTTTGTTTACAAAAGTCTAACAATTTCCCCAGGTAGTCAAAGATTTTAACAAAAGAACTGAGATGGCACTGCATTAGTGTATAGAAAGCAAAACTGGTCTACAATAGTAAAAGAAAAAAACCAAAAACCAAAACCACAAAAAACCAAACAAAATTTGTGTAAGATCAAGGTTTTAAATACTCAAAAGCAATCTTAGTATCACAGGCAGAGCATTCACAAGTGTATATTTGTTTTTACTGCACACAACAAAGTTTCTAGCTTCAAAACTGTCCTCAAGGCTTTAGCTTCCCCCCCCTTTCCTCTCCTGAAGGCAGAACAACCCCTTCTGCCCCAAACTACAAAGCCTTCAACCTGCTCAGCTGGATCATTTTAACATGAAACATCTTCCCAGCAGCTTTTACAGGTGCCACACTGCAGTTTTTGTCATCTATGTGCAGCTGATCAGAAAATAGCCTCCTGAAATAGCTGCACTGCTTTACTTTAGCCTCTGCCCTTCCTTCAGCTGCCCCTAGCTAGGATCAGACACTTCAAACACCTAATGCTATTTAAAACGTTACTTTGCCTTAAGGCTTCAATTTGTGTCAGTTGCTTATTACAAGCCAACTTCCAAACAGTAACAGGGCAAGTACACCCAACTTAAGAGGACACTGTGCAAAGAGCACAGAGAAACTGCAAACAGCCTGGGCAACGCAATGAGGCCCTGGCTAGCCAAACCAAACATCCTGCAGGACACAGGAATGTCAGAAATCCAAATAACTCAGCTGCACCAAAGGCGCAGTTTGTGCCAAAGCAGTTTTCAACTCAATGAGAGCTCTGCACTTTGATGAACCAGTCTGACCAGTCGCCTGGAAAAGTCAGCGGTTTAACTGAAAACCAGGCAGATTTGGCAAGGTACTTTAGCTTTATTATGGCAACGGTAGTGTCTCCATTTTGAAGTCATGCACTTCCTGTTGCCTTAAGGATACTAACAAACCTTTTAAAGTAGAATTCAAGTAAGAATAATATAAGTAGAATCATGATGAAATGGCCTTTGCTGGACTCCAGTCTTCTACAGAGACTGAAGTGTGCTCTAGCCCTTGCTTCCCCTGTGCTCAGTACATCTACACCTTCAAAACTAGTGTGTAAGAGCATTAAACAGAAGGCAAGCAAAAACATTTAAAGATCCAACCAAAGAAAACAAAGAGCATGAAAGTAACAGCAGTTCAGGATTATCCAAGCAGTACAGATACGAGTTCCTACAGAGCAAGCACATAGCTGAGGAAGGAAAACAAATGAGAGAATATAGCTGTTACATAGAACATACTGGTGCCATAGAACAGCAATCCTTCGAAGATACTGTATTTTTTTTAAGCTTACATGGGGCTGCTGTGGGGAAATAATGTTAAAGGTTAGTAAAACAGCTGCATCATTATGCAAGCCAGATCCAATTATTCATTAACTGCTTGTCTCCATTTACCAATTCAAAGTGAGACTTTTATTCTGGAATGCCCATTTATTACACTTGGTATTTCTTATAGACCAAAATGTCTTACTTGGATTATTTACCTAATAATTAATGTTCCAGACCAGTTACCTAAGTCCACTTCAATTGACTGATCCAAATCTTCAACCCCACTGCATACCAGTGTGCATGACACTGCCTGAAGAAACGCACCAGTATGTTCATAATGTTCTTCAAGCAGACACCCCAGAACATCCTTGACTTCCAAGTTCAGTAATTCAGAACAACCTAGCAGGACAGATACAAATCCCATCCTGTTGGAAGCCAGTAGAAACACCTGCCTGCTTCTGAGCTTTGATTTTGAAATAAAACTGAGCAAGATGCTGTAATGGTGGGTCAATTCAGAGACTGGGTGGTCAAAGCCTCCTGAACAAAATTGCTTTTCAAAATTTAGCTACTGAATGCCTCACTATATATATATTAGAAAACATTTAGGTGTGTCTAATTTTTAAAGATCTACACAATCAGTTCCCCCCCAAAAAACTGTAAGCCTGTGTACAAGACTTATGGGAAGTCCAACACCTGATCTTTGTTTTCTTAAGGTTAAATGTGTTTGTTCACGCTATCCTCTCTAATGTAAAGTTTTCATGGTTTTACTCAATGCATCTTAGAAGGCACCTGGCATTTGTGCTGTCCAATCTAGAAACCATCTTTAAGAAAGCACCACAGAATTGATGTTTTTTAAGGCTTAGACCGCTTCAAACTAAACTTACAACTGAATTTTGCTGTTTCAGAGTCAGCAAATTTGAGTATTTGCTTTGCAATTTCTAAGCATATTAAAGTAACATTGATCCTTTTTTATCCCACCATGACTGGAAATAGGTTTTTCTATAAGCTTAACATTAACCCAAAGAACACAGAGACATAGCATTGAACTTTTGTTTTAATGGTCTCAAATTCTGTGACAGATTTTTGGTCAAGTTTCCATTTTAAAAAATTTATCGATTTTAAAGACTAATAACTTAAAAACTGCCACGAAACAAATGGTCCACAAACATTCTTTTCCTTCTGAAGCTTTTACGATGCATTGTAATCATTAACCAGTCTTTTACTATTAAACTTAAATGGCCAATTGAGACAAACAGTTCTGAGACCGTTCTTCCACCACTGATTAAGACTGAGGTGGCAGCTGATGTACAGAATTTTCATTTAGCCTTCTGGGCCTTCTGGGCAGACTTTGTGACCTTGCCAGCTCCACCAGCCTTCTTGTCAACTGCCTTGATGACACCAACAGCAACCGTCTGCCTCATGTCACGCACAGCAAAACGACCTGAAAACAAAACAGGTTTTAGAACTTTTGTCTAGGGCTACACACCTACACAAGCAGCAATATGCAACTTGGCTTAAGTGGCCAGATAAATACCACCCTATGACAGTAAACTTCCTGAGACTAGGATTGAGACAGGTTAATTATCTGGAGAATCCCCTGGATTGCTTTGTTTTGGTTGCACTTTAAAGTTTCTATTGAAGTCACAGCTTTTTGACAACATTTTACTGAACATGCTGCATCCCCAAACTAGATGTCAAGAAGCCTCTTTTTGCAGAGATCAGTTTTAACCCATTTTAGGTGATGCCTTACCAAGAGGAGGATAATCAGAGAAGCTCTCAACACACATGGGTTTGCCAGGGATCATGTCAACAATGGCAGCATCTCCAGATTTCAGGAATTTGGGGCCATCCTCCAGCTTCTTGCCAGAACGACGATCAATCTTCTCTTTCAGCTCAGCGAACTTGCATGCAATGTGAGCAGTATGGCAATCCAGCACAGGGGCATAACCAGCACTGATTTGGCCAGGGTGGTTTAGGATAATCACCTAGAAAACCCAAGAAAGCGTTAACACTGGGATAATTTTTAATACTAAAGGTGTCTTACACAGCCTGGACTTTCCATTACTTGCTTCGAGCAAACAGATCTCAGAACACATCTGTGTCACTTTAGCTTGCTAGCAGTAAGAAGGAACAAGACTCTTGTATTTCACAACCCAAAGTTCAAACACCTTGAAATAGCTGCAAAAATTACCTGTGCAGTGAAGCCAGCAGCTTCCATCGGAGGGTCGTTCTTGCTGTCACCAGCAACGTTGCCACGGCGAACATCTTTCACAGACACGTTCTTAACATTGAAGCCGACATTGTCTCCAGGCAGAGCTTCACTCAGGGCTTCATGGTGCATCTCAACGGATTTTACTTCAGTTGTAACATTGACTGGGGCAAATGTAACCACCATGCCTGGCTTCAGAACACCAGTTTCCACACGACCAACTGGTACAGTACCAATGCCTGTGAAAGAGAAGCAGCATTAGCAATTCTGCTCAGTAAGTGCATACCCTTATAGGATAAAATACTTGAGATTTTCCCCCTGAATAAACAGTTCTCAGGCAAACAACTGCATTTCTGTCACATACATTAGCTGTGAGAAGCATTACAGACAACACTTACCGCCAATTTTGTAGACATCTTGAAGAGGCAGACGCAGGGGCTTGTCAGTTGGACGAGTTGGTGGCAGGATACAGTCCAAAGCTTCAAGGAGGGTGGTTCCACTGGCATTGCCATCCTTCCGGGTAACCTTCCACCCCTTGAACCAGGGCATCTGTAACAAAAACAAGCCCCCAAATCAATGGTCTGCCAATTTTAATGACAGAAGCCTAGGAAAGGCCAAGTGGCTTATCTTAATACTGTCTTGGTATGCAACGGCAGATTAAGAATTTGTGAAGTACTGGGACTAGATAATTTCTTACTTCAGCACTTCCAAGCATAACAATTAGAAAACATGCATTTTCTACTGCATAATTCATCTCAATAATACCCCTAGTTTCATTTCCTAGTGTACAGAAATGTCAAACCTACGTTAGAGCTTGGCTCCAACATGTTGTCTCCGTTCCAACCAGAAATTGGCACAAATGCTACAGTGTCTGGGTTGTAGCCAATTTTCTTGATGTAAGTGCTGACTTCTTTGACAATCTCTTCGTATCTCTTCTGGCTGTAAGGCGGCTCGGTGGAATCCATCTTGTTAACACCAACAATCAGCTGTTTCACACCCAGGGTGTAGGCCAGAAGGGCATGCTCACGGGTCTGCCCGTTCTTGGAAATACCAGCCTCAAACTCACCAACACCAGCAGCAACAATCAGGACAGCACAATCAGCCTTTGGAAAGAAAGAAACCCTAATTGTAATTGTTGTACATGAATCAAGATACTAGGGGAACCCCCTTAGCAAACCATGGCACAGCCTGCCTTAACTCCCCAAATCCTTAGTTATATTTACATACCTGAGAAGTCCCAGTGATCATGTTCTTAATGAAGTCTCTGTGTCCAGGAGCATCAATGATGGTGACGTAGTATTTACTTGTTTCAAATTTCCACAGGGAAATATCAATAGTAATACCACGCTCACGCTCAGCTTTCAGCTTGTCCAAGACCCAGGCATATTTAAAGGAACCTTTGCCCATCTATGGATTAAAAAAACAAAAAACAAAAAAGTTTGGTTTCCTCCTTTTTAGAACTATCTGCATAAATTTCCGAAGGATCACACTCTGGCAAAATAACAGTATCTAAGAATAGCAAGTGGTTTAACACTCAGAAATGTCGTTGCTTGTAAAACAAGCAACCAGATACACTTGGCACTAATAGTGAGAAATGCCAACCAGTTTCTGTTATTTAACTTGCTGACAGTTTAGCCCTCTTGACAACCTGTTAATTGCACTAACACATCTTTATGATAGATCTCTTGAGCCTAAGCTCTGCTATCAAGTGTCCTCAATGAATTCAAGTTCTCTAATGCAATCCCTGCAATAACCAACGCTTTGCCTGCCACTCAGCCCAACGTTCACTACGTTTCATTCTGTGATGTGCTTATTAAGACATATATTGCTACTACAGAGAAAAAAAAAATATTATCAGTTAAGACTTCCTACAGATTCAAACACCAAAATCCAAAACTTTCTCATTTTTTTAAAGTAGAACTTTATCCTCTATATGTACACCAAGACTGAAGCTGGGAACTCCACTTCCTAAATTACGTGAAGTATTAATTATTCAAATATAGCTTTGGAGTATACCTCTTTTCCCTCATTCTACACTTCACAATTCAAGCTTCACCAACTGACATAATGGCAGATTCAAGACTTTAGCACTTGTTGAACCACGGGGACAACTGCAGCCTCAGTGCCGCCCTGTGGCCACACAACACGTCGGCACTTGCTCAGCCACTGGGACAGTTACATCCAACCTGCCTCCCTGTGGCCACAACACACTTTGCAACCGAGTTTTGCAACCAAATCTCTCGTTATTCATCCCTGCGCCACAGAAATTTCGCTGGACGCCACAGGCCCACACACCTCAGCAGCTTCCTTCTCGAACTTCTCGATGGTTCTCTTGTCGATACCACCGCATTTGTAGATGAGGTGGCCAGTGGTGGTGGACTTGCCAGAATCGACGTGTCCAATGACGACGATGTTGATGTGGGTCTTCTCCTTTCCCATGTCGGATGTTAGTTAAGGTCTTTCTTTCGGCAAAAGAGAATTGACACCTGCAAGTTCCCCAGAAAAGACAACACCACCGCATTTGTAGATGAGGTGGCCAGTGGTGGTGGACTTGCCAGAATCGACGTGTCCAATGACGACGATGTTGATGTGGGTCTTCTCCTTTCCCATGTCGGATGTTAGTTAAGGTCTTTCTTTCGGCAAAAGAGAATTGACACCTGCAAGTTCCCCAGAAAAGACACCGGTTAAGCCTTGTGGGCGCTCGCCCTGCCCCGCAGGGAGGCGGCCGAGGGACCGGCCATGGCGGCCCCGCGTGCAGGGCGGCCCGGGCA
>NW_009952052.1:3106758-3110047 GCF_000747805.2 Chaetura pelagica
CCCCCCCACGGGGCCCGGGGGATGGAATCCTGATCTTGGGAAGCAGCGGGAGCCCCGAGCCCCCCCCCGCAGAGTCCGGGGGCGAGAAAGCGCCGCACATTCCACCCTAGTCCGGTCCAGGGGGTGCAGCAGCTAAAGGAAGTCCTGGGGAATAGCCCCGAGCTAATTAATTGTGTTTCTTCTTAGGGACACTAAAGAACTCGGTCAATGAGATAAGGAGTGTTCAGTTAGTTAAGCTAACTAGCCTACCTTCGTTACTTAAGATGACGGGATACAAGAATCCCCACAACTCATGGTGCGCGTCTCCCAGAAGCAGAGGTGGGGGGGAGGGAGCAGGGATTTCACAAACCTTGCCCCCCAATAAGAAGCAGCACAGTTTGGCTTTTTAAAAAAGCAAGCTTTTTCTTTCTGTCTTTTACCGTTAGACAACAAAGGGTGACTTTTGCCTCAGAAAACTTTGGCGCAAAAATTAAAATCGAGGCGGACACACCTTGAAAAAAAAGATGCATCTGAAGTGCAAATGTGTTAACCAGGACTCACTTCAGCATTTTGGATACGTGCAAGGAGAGCCCCGTGTTGTATCTTCACTTGAGAAAACTGGGAGCCCCAGCAAGTTATTTTTCAAATAATGGACGTGAGGAGTCAAGAAACTGCTCACCAGGGCAGGGAAAAAAAAAAAAAAAAAAGCCTTCACTATTCCCGTTGTTGTGTTTTCCTCACTGATATAAGAAAAATCCATTAAATGGTCAACATCTCTATCTGCAAATTAAATTAGGCTGAGAAGCTGAACACATATTTATGTTTGTTCTTTTACGATTATCTGCAAAGGTACAAACAGCAAGCACAGCTACTTGCTTTTCTTCTTTGGGTACATTACATGCCTGTGTTAGAAACAGTTACTTATATATACACAACTATAATCCCATTAATTTGCTGGTATGCTCTTCAGATTGCAGTTGTAAAGCCTGAGAATAGTGTATTGTTCAAAAACAAAAAATAACAAAACAAAAAACCCCATTTCATGCTTCTACACTCTCACTTGTCTGCAAGTTTCTGTAGCTGAGATACACCCAGCATCAAATTCACTCAAGACCTGTAAACATCTTGGATTTACATGGAAATGAAGTGTTTCCTCAATATCTGGATTTTTTCCACATGCAAAATAAAGTGATTTGAGGGATGTCATATTAGAAGAGATGCTGGATTTAGAATACACCTTTTACATAAAAATCCAGTTTGAGAATAAAACCAGTAAAAAGGTTCAGATATTATTAAACAACCTCACTAATCTTTAAGAAAGGAATAAAGTAATCAAGCCCTTTGACTTCCCCCACCATGTTTTTAGGCAGAGGTTAGTTGTGGGGGGGGAAGCTAGAGATGGTTCAGCTTTCCTCAAAACTAGTATTTAGGGGTAGTTATCAGTGAAGACATTGTATATGAAGACACAGTAACAGAAGGGCAGGAAAAGTGAGGAGCATTACTTTCCAGAAATAAAAATGCATTGTAAAAAAGTGAATTAGTGGCTCAGGTTGGGGATCAAAGGGAAATAGCTGGTAAGAAAGCTAAGCAGCACTTCTCAGGTCTCCTGTAAAGCAAAGACTTTGTAAACACAACTAAAAACTTTATTATTCAGGATGGCTTGAAGTTAGCTTCTTAAATGTGTATTTCAGTAGGGGGCATTTTTAATGGACTGGTCTGTCAAAGTATCCATTTGCATAAAAAGGCAGTTTAACACTTTCCAACTGTAGTCAATGACTTATCCCTTAAGAAGAAGAGGAGAAAGGAAATGTGTTACTGATTTGTTACATGGCCCATGCCAAACTGCACATTTATTTTTTAAGGAAACTTTTTTTTTTTCTGAATACTATTTCATAAATGCATTTTGAACTAGGTATTTCTTAAGATAGCAATTTCTGTGGTATGTACATAGCTGAAAGCTATGAAAGCTGAATTTGTTGATCAAACTTTTAACCACAGTCCTAGTTCAAGTCTGGATTTTTTCCCTCTCCATTTCTTTAATGAGTTTTCAAATTAATTTTATTATTTATTTTTAAAGCTGCCCAATATATGCATTTATTCTCTCAGCAAGTATATCTCCCATTGTCCATTCTATTAGTGAAACATTCCTATTATCAGTCTCACAAATATTTATACAGCTGGGGAGCCTCACATAATTCAGTTGAAATGCATTCTGAAGAATCCTCTCAGCTAACACAGACAGGCATACACTGGACTAAATCCTGTATGCACATACCCTGTTACAAATGTTAGATTTTGTTCATTTGACAAAACTAATCTCTTTGCTATGAAACACTTGGGGAAAAAAAAATGGAGATAAGAGATTTCAAGAAGTCAAGGTCTTCTGAGCTTTGGAGCAGTGCTTATTAAGTCCAGCCTGACTTCGGAAATAGAAGGACTTTGTGGGGGAAAATTACTCATTCTCTCTTGACCACTGGTAAGCATATACTAAACTGAAATAAGTGATGGCCACACAGGCCTGCAGAGTAAGGACATATAGAAGGACTCTCTAAAGCATGTGTATTGTAGGAACTTACAGAATAGCCACCATTTAAAAAAGAATCTTAGACCACATGATACTAAAATGAAACATGCTGTCAGTATACCTAAGCCAAATGTTCTAACTTTTAAAGATAAATGTTAACTGAATTTTGGGATCACAGAATCTACAGCAGCAGTGCCTGCATTTTAGTGAGTGGCTCCAGCACATACAAAACATAGTGTAAGTTTAGAACACAAGTCACAGCCAGTGAAATCATGCTAGAAAATCTAAGATGTGCTCACTGAGCACCTCTGAAGTGGCACCTTTTTTGGTCAGACTCCTGTGCAAAGAGGAAGGTAACTACCAATTATACAACTATTTTAACTGCAATGGACAAGGTCATTTAAGGAGTGTAAACAAACAGACTTTGTAAGCACAAGACTTTAAACACAGACCTGATAAATATAGTTTATCAAGCTCACAATATACAGAAGAGGCACTAAGATTTCTTGAGGGCACTTTCAGAAAGTGTGATGGAACATTAGTCCAAAATTACCAATACTAACTGCTGATTAGAAAAAAAAAAATCTGGTACACAGCATTATTTTCTAAAACAATTAACCTTATACTTACTTAGAAATTATTTCTAATGCCTATGTTACAATTATGATTGTATATACATAAGTCCAAATATTCAATATAAATTGTAACATGAGCACATAATGTTATTTCCATATGTAAGTGTTCTTTAATGCATTGATTCTTAATAGACATAAAAAAGCATCTCCT
>NW_009952052.1:3110068-3121079 GCF_000747805.2 Chaetura pelagica
TTCCCTACATGATCATAACAATCATCTGTTTAACAAATAAAAACAAAATTACTGGAATAATGGTGCTATTCATGTATGAAGAGATTAGACAAAAAAGCTTTTTCAAAGAAATGGTTTAACTGCACTGGCTTAGGTAATCTAAACTAATTGAAAAAGCTACTTTTGAAAGTTATTTAGCTCTATACTACTAGCTGATACTTTTAGATAAATGAAACTTCTTGGTAAAAGGAAGACAAAACTGTAATTACAGTTCAAGTTACTATTTTAGGAGACAGCACAAAATAAATCCCTACAGCCTTGAAGTCCTGAATAAAGCCCTCAACAACCTTGTCTGATCTCATAGCTGACCTTGATTACAGATTCAGAAAATAAGGTCTTATAGTAGGAGGTGTAAGAGAGTGGCCTTCAATACTACTGACAGTGTTACTGGGATGAATAAGCAGCTACAATTTCAGAGGCTTCTGAATAACTTAAAATGAGCCTCTTAAAAGACATTGTTACCCCTAAAACAAGTTTCCTGTTGGAAGCAGTAGTGTTGTTCCAGTCATAGCATTTACAAAAGGTGGAGGACTCACACTTAGAGGACAGTATGCTTAAAAAAAATAATCATTTGAACAAACTCTTCAAGCCATATTTACCCACAGCATGAGAAGGCTAATTTATACTGAGTGTTTAGTACCAGCTGAACAGTGATAATGAAGGTTCAGTGTCGACAGAATGGGTACTGTGCAGATGTGACCAGAACTAATAGCTGTATTTAAACCTCTGTTCTGTGGTGGTCTGCATTACTGAACTAAAAAATGAAAGTATGTGATTTAGAGCAGAAGTGCTCTAAGTGGGAAGAAAAGAACCTCACAGGTGGCTGCTTCAGTAAGACTGTCTTGGAACTGAACAGTGAATGGGAAAATAAATTCCTCCTTTAGTTTAATGCAAAAGTGACTCTTCACTTGTAGATACCTGACAAAGTTTCAAATACCTTCACTAGTGCTATGCTATTTTACACCAGCTGATGACCTGTCTCCAGGCTAAAAGCAGAATTACTAGACACCAATGCAGAATAATGGTGAAGGGCTGACAAAGTAACCACCACTGTTATGGAGAAACAATATAATTTGTTGAACTGTTCTGTGGTTTTGCATTAGTGTTTTCCTACAGTGAAGAGGCTACATCATTTGCTCCTACTCCCCAAATGGAATAATAGTTTTTATTGTAGTTTATTATAGTTTATAGTATTATAGTTTATTATAGTATATAGTATTATCATTTTTATAGTATTCCACCACCTTTTGGACACCCCCTAAGTGAGTAACAATCTGTTCTATTCAAAGAACACCCTATATGGGAGCACTGTGCATAAAGAAAGTGGTGGTTACTGAGCAGAAATCCACTGGATGAGGTCAGTTTGGCCCTTGTTCTCAATTTATCATGAACTTCCAAAATTCCATTTTAAAGCTCTGGTCTCTTGTGCTAAAAATTATTTTGCCAAATGCAATGTATTCATCCTTTCATGCCAATAGGCCTCTGATGAAACCTTTAAGTGGGACCTCAATTCCTCATCCACTGACCATGCATTTTAGAGTTCTCTGCTGAGCCCTCAGAGCAATTGAGCTGTGCTCTGACAGCTTTGCTGAATGTCCACTCACATAAGGTTAATTTTGCTGCCTCTCAATACAGTAGGTTTGGAGCTGACTTGTACACTTAGCAAGCTGGAAGTGCACCAGCAGAAAACCTGTAATTCTTCATTCTTATCTTGCAGTCCTTTTGCATTCCCCCTTTTCTGCTTCTCCTATCAACCCAAGAAAAGGCAAGTTTTCAAGGAGGGAGACAAAGTCTATAGGTATATTCCTTAAAGGGGTTTATATGAAGCAAGGAAACCTGTGATGCAGCTGTTGGCTGCAAGGGAGAGAATCATAATAAAGACGATTTTGGTGCAGGCTGCAGAAGTGTGCTACACATTGGAAAGTCGATGGACAGGCCAAAGGCAGAAGGGCAGTACCTGAGACTTGGGTTGGTCAGGATGGTGTGGACACATCCAGCTGTTCAGCTGCAGTGCCACCCACCATCCGCTCTCCCATCTTGACATTGCTGTGCTTTTGAGTCTTGGCATCACTCAGCCCATAGGAGCAGTTTCCACTGCAATCACACAAACATCTTTCTTGCTATGCAGGAACTGCCGTACCCCCAAGGGGTGCCAGTCAAGTCATTTAGCAGCCTTCCTCAGATTTAGTGTATATAGCATTTGCTTGACATTATTAAGCTAATTTAGATTTGACACCATTAAAGTTTGGAAAGGTTTTGGAGAAGAACTATAGGAATAAATCTAGATCTGGAAAAGTACTTACACTTGATCTCTTCTGCCTATACTGAGTTTACTGATAGGAAGTTTGGGTTAGTCTCCAGAATTCTACAAGACAGAAAAACCTATAAAGGAAAAATCACAAGTCTAGACACTAAGATGTAAAAAGATTCAAGACTGTTGGTAGTTAAAGTCTGTACTGGGATAATTTGTCCATCTTAGGAACCATGCTTCAAGGTGATGCCTAGACACAAAAACACTGGAATGAATTCTGTGGGCAGCTGGTGGAATCCCCATCATTATCCAACTTCTTAAAAGCACCTACATACCTATCAGGAATGGTCCAGGTATAACTAATGCTTCCTTATTGATGGAATAGATACCCAAGTCTCTTCAAGTCTTAATTTTACATTACTTAGACAATTTGTGCAACTGTTAGTGAATTTCGTAGACCATAATTCTAGCCCACATTGTTTTCTTTGGTAAGGAAATCTCCCCAGGACTTTAATGTGTTTGTATCAGCTGAAGGTCAATATATTTTAGTTATAGTAGTCAAATCTAAATGGAAGTTTGCAAATATTTAAACTAATAACGCATCTCACTGTATAAATTACATCTTCTACACTAGATGATCAAGTACATTTTACTGAAAGTCAAAAAGCTAGCCTAATATAACAAACAGACAGTTGTGGAATTAAGAGTCAGCCCTAAACTCTAACCAAAGAAAAGTCAGGCTAAAAATCAAAAAAGGGAGAAGAAATGTTGTGCCACAAACTCCTGCCACTGCAATAACACAGGTTATGTTAGAGCTGTTAGGAACAGAGTAGATTCCTGGAATGATGTACCGGTTCCTTATCAAAATCAAATGCTGGAAAACATGTTTGTTTTTTTCCAGTAGTTTCTAAACAACCACCAGAAGAATGCTAATAAATAGTGCAGATGACTTTCCCATGGGTAATGATACGGTGACAGGAACTATCAACTAAATAACATTATGGGGGAGCTCAGGACCTACACACTGCTACTCCTCACAGTCCCTTCTGTAACAATACTTGTGAAAAACAACAGCTGTGGAATGTTGTTTTTTTGCAAGACAATCCGCAGAGGAACAGCACTTCAGAGGTTAAAAGTTTGTACCACAGGTTGTATAAAGTAGACTTCGGCCTCTTTTAACTGGGGCCGGGTGTTGAGTCAGCTCTCTGCACTGAGGCCAAATCTCAGGATGAGAAGGGGAGCCAAGGCTGACACGCTGTCCTGTCAGGCCACGGAGAATATGGACAGGAGGGTGGACGAGGGGAATACAAACTGTAAAAGACTGATGCTTGAGCTTAGAGATTTGGCTACCCCACAGGCCAGAATAAAAGTAAAGCATGTAAAAAAGACAGTACAGGTTAGAAAAAGACTGCAGACATTTACAGGAGCGAGTCATGTGTTACTGTCCTCTGCTGCCTGAAACAGGAACTTTTCTGCTCTCAGCAGGAGACAGCCTGTTCTGTTGAAACTGTGAATAGCAATCAAAGGATACCCTTTGTGCAAAGCAAGAAGATCTAGAAGGTCCAGCTTAGTTACCAGGCAGTCTACATATCCCAGCCTGTGCAATTTCTAAGGCGGCCTGAAGTGTAAAAGCACACTCAGAGTTTTTAATTCTGTACACTGCTTTCAGTTCAGCACAGAGGATATTAAATCACCCCCCAGCTATTTTGTGTAGTCACTCACCATAGAAAACCTAACTGTGTGTACACAGTACGTACAGGTACAAGTACTGTAATAATGAAACATGTAGAAGCACACACAAGCAGTGGCTCCCCCACCTGCCCCCCACATCTGAATGGGGTCTCGCACCATCTAAGGTAGGGCTGTGTGTATGTGTGAGTGAAATGGCAGATGTAAAGCAATACTGCTTTTTAGGAAGGAAATCTTCGCTCCCTCTCTAAATTTAGCTCTGTAGTCATCAGAGACAAAGTGCAGTATCACTATTTATGGGAAATAGTTTATACTTGCTTTGCAAGCTAATGCAAGTCCCATTGACTTCACAAAGCTGTGCAGTGAGTCATGTTGCCCAGCAACATTCACACACCAATATGAACTGAGGAAGCAGAAAGTCCTGCTCACTTGCTTTCCCTTTTCCTTCTGGGATATTGCTGAGAAAAAAACATCCGCTAGCAACAGTTCAGAATGATGACATTCCTGTAAAGCAGACAGCAACCAGCGTGGGTGAGACAAACTGTAATAAAGAAAACATGAAAGAAAAAAGAGAGCCTATTCCAAAACAAGTTTTTAATTCCTTCTCTTAAGCTTACATTTGTTCAGCAAGTTGAAAGGTGTTACTCTATGTCAAAGCTAAACCTATGTAGCTGTGAGTACCTGCCAGAAAAATATTTACTCCTCTATCTATCCAAAGATTTCCTGCATTGGATCTAGCAATTGTATAGTGGAAAGGGGAGTGAGAGCAGTGAAGCTGTTCACAGGAAAGCTTTTTTTGTTTTGTTTCCTATTCAGTCACCCAGTTGACCAAATTAACTCCACGGCTACATGCTCCTCAGATTCAACCCACAGGAAGTGGGATATGTCATTTATGTGGCAAGGCTGGGATATAGATTAGTTACAAAGTGAAACTGCACTCTTATTTATTCTCTCTCCTAAGATATGTGGTGATTATAACCAAAGTTGATCTAGGCTGTCATGTACTATACATGTGTCTGAGAAGCCTAGATCTGCATTTCATGTTTAAACCTTGTGAAAACACACTTATTTCTTTCAAAAAAATTCTGATTATTTTTCCATGGCAAGTATTTTCTCCATGCTAATTCTCTATTCAATACTCAGCAGAGAAATCAACAGTAATACTCACAAAGTAAGAACTACAATTTACTACTTTACAGGTTTACAAGAATATTCTATTACTTTTCACTGTATGCATGACTAGGTAAGTTTAAGTCATCTAGTGTGACCCTAATCTTCTGACAACCTCTATAGTCTCTTAATTATGAGTGTTGAACCAGGAATTGCATGTTGTTTTTTTGTTATTTTTTATTGTTTTAGCTCTACACATGTACAATGCCTGCTAATGGGGGCTGGAACTTGAAAGCTACCATCTAAAGCATACAAGCAACAACAGACAGTCCCCACTGACCTACTACTGGTAATACGCAACAATTACATCTGATCGTGTATCGTTCACTTCCTACATAATGAAGATGTGTTGAATAAACAACAATTACAGAAGTATCCAAATTAATCTACAGTTTCATTGACTTCTGCTTAGAGGTTAAAAAAAAAAAAATCTAAAAAAGTGATCCACCCTATGTTCTTATGCTGCATCTAAGAGAAGTCAAACCAGGTATTTGGCATTTCAAGTTGGTTAGGCTAATATATATGTCCTTTCAGCATTTGACAATTCTCTGTCATCTATATTCTCAAGTAGCTTTTTAAACAGGTAAAAAAGCCATGTAAACTCAATATGCTTTCCATTTAAGTTTTACAAACCACTCCACTCTTCCATATTTTCTCTCTTCAGACATAATGCATTTTGATATACAGTGATTGCCTAAAGTAACAGCCTAAGGGGGGCAGGGAAGGAAATCACTGCAAAAGAGATAGAACAGCGACTTCTTTGGTTTACAAGACCAACTACCTAATGACTTCTTTAAAAGGCAGCATGAGAACAACAGTATTACAATAATCTGTGTCATGGCTTTGAAATTATTATTTCAGTCAAACCACTGAAGTTTCCTACCATCTTTGATGTCTAGCAGAATGGCAGAAGTGAAATGTCCCATGTGCTTTCTCCCTGACCAGGCTCAGAGAAAAGGAATGCAGACCACACCTGGAGCACAGGCAACACCTACAAGCATTCACCAGAGGCCCTCTCCTGCTATCCATAGGATACAGGAGCACTTCCCAAAAGTTACCCATTTTTTTTAATGAGACCAGAGTACTCATTTTAAAAGCAGAAAGTGCAGATTAATTCAAAGTGAAAGAGAAAAGACAAACCAGAAACCTGTGTGAAAAAAAAGCCTAAATCTGGTTTTCACTATGGCAATTAGCAGAGATATCCAGCATAACACACAGCTATCACCCTCATCTTACCTTGCCATAAGTATAGGATAATTTGAGGTGGTTATACCCAGCTACTCTCAAGAGAACAAAAAATCACTCCCGCTACCATACAAGCAGCAGTGGAACTGGTTTTCAGGGGTTATTAAGGTAAACTATGGTGATTAAGCATGATTTATATTCCTGTCATTCTTACAACACGCTAGGCAAGTCTCAGACTAAAAGTACCCACAAGACTTAAAAAAAAAAAAAATCTGTCATCACTGTACTTGTGTGTGTCGGTATACAGTTCTCAGTTACCTTCTAACAGGCACGTCAGAGGTTTCAAAATAGACACAAAATTCCCAGTGGATGAATTATACAGCAGGTGTCATATTACTGCAGCTGGAGATGCAAGCAAAACGTTAATCAGTATAACCACGCTTTTTTCTGCTTAATGGAAAGCATACACAGTTTCTGCTGCAGTGCTACATTTGTTGAGAAAGTAGCAGAGTTAAAACAAACAAAAAAATCCAACCAACCAACAAACAAAATAATAAAAAAAGAGTTAGCACACATCTACAAAGTAACTGTCCTGAGCCCTTTTCAAATAGAGGAGAGAAAGCAAGAGCACAAAGTACAGCCCTGCTTACCAGGAAGTCACTGTTTGCAGTGAAGGTGAGGTGAAATGCATAAATGTAACACCAGCCACAGGTGCAGGGATTGTAACGTTTTCAGATCTATAGCTTGTTTGAATAAAATGGTAAAAGGCTTGGTCTCCTCCAGAAATAAAGAAAAATTAACTGGAATAAACTAATAACTTGTCTCTAGAAGTCATAAACTTTCTGAAAATCCACAGACAACTCACTTGTATGGCGAATTACTATGAATAATAACACTTGCAACTTCTTTTAATTCCATCCTCCTTGTTAAGCAAGACAGTTTCATCTAGTCTACCTACACTGCCCTTTATCACATTTTATAGTTTGTTGCATTTTGTTTTAAAAGTGAATATCTGCAAGGCTCTGCAATGGAACCAGCTGTATATTTAGCCTGACAAGAGAAATAAGAGAAAACTGTTCACCTTTGCATCACAGCTGCCTAGGACTCAAAGCACATAACCCTGCCAGTCTAACAGTCACAAGCCAATTGCTGACTGTTATAAAGCTCTGGGGCTGCAGAGCCTCATTTGCATGGCTTTGAAGACCAGCAAGTAGCTCAGGGCACTGGTTCCTACTCTCCAACTGACTCACCCCTCAGCTCATCCAAGCAGCGCCCGCCCGTTATACCACCTTATGAACAATGGCTGTAAGACAATGTAATGCCCGGATACTTGGGAACTGATTGAAGTCATTCAGATGGAAAATACTAGATACATGAAGACTAGCTCTTCGTACTTCTTTACTGTATCATTAATATATCAGTAACCAACACATTTCTGCCTACTTACTGAAGGCCATTTTTCTTTCTGAAGGAAATCTACTCAAGCTTTTACAAGAGCAGAACTACCACTGTGCCTTTTTCCTTTTGAGGATGATAATAAGGGTTAGGGTTCAACGTGAAGCCATTTTCATTTAAAGCAAAAGCTCCAGGACACAATTGCAGCTAGATGCTGTGATTTCAAACAAACTCTGTGTGGGGGTGGGGGAGCCTTGGAGGATACTTTGGGGCATTACTGAGGCCTATCTGGGGAAGGTTTGGTACATTCTTTTATGAGGAGTTCTCAGCTCAAAATCAAGTGCAGTAACAGCACTATACAAAAATTTAAAATAAATTATCTTTATTAATTGAGCTAATTGACTTGCTGATCTTGAGATTTTTGCAGGATCAGCATTTTAGGAAAAAATTTTTCCATTCGATTTGCCTTAAATTCTTATCGTGCCTTACAGATTGTCCTCTGTGCTGTCTTATACGCATGTGAACTGCCTGGAGTGCTGGTAGGAGAGGGGGTGGTGCTGCTGACAGCCGTGCTGGGGCAGAGGCCTGCCATGGCTCTCCATTGTTGCAGAAGCATGTACCAGCTCAGCACTGCCCCGCTCCGCACTCTAAATCCCTGCTTTTGTGTTTCCAGGCTGCCAGAGATAGCTGCTCTGACCAGCAGCCTCCTTGCCTGGCGCCCCGAGACAAAGAACTGCACAACCACGGAGCTAAACTTCATGACTCAGCTGAAAAGACATAAGTCAAACAGCAACCTCCTCAGAACAACAGGAGCTGCGCATTAACCATCCATCTGTGCATGTGGTTGTGATTTTATGACATATTTTCTGATTCAGAAGAATTAAAGCAGGCACAGAGGAAAAGGAAACCTGTAGAGAGATTTATTTTTTCCTCCTGTAGGAAGACATCTGCCTTGGTAAAAATGTGTTTGTACAGGTTGCACATTCTGTGAACAGTGAAACTTTTATCTCAGCTTCAAAGTGACACACTTACTATTTAACTTCCATTGAGCAGAAGCAGACAGATGGATTTAGTTTGGAATTTTGTTTTGGTCTGGTGTTGGGGTTTTTTTTTCTGTGTGGCGTTTTTTTTTTTTACCATGAGATCCTCAGTTAGAAGTGAAGCCAGCTGCTTATAATTCAATTCCAGCAATTCAAACTGGTCACTTGCATTTTGACTGATTGTTTAATACAGTTGGTATTTCAAACGGTCAGAAGTAACCTTTGAAGTTAGCACCCCGTTATGAGGAGAACTGGGGGAGCGGAATCCCAGCTTTTGTGGCTTGTGATTCGAATGTGTTCTTAGACTGAAGAAGACTGCTGTGTATTGATTTTCACAGCCTGTTTCAGCAAGAAGGGATAATTTGTATCCTAAGCATGTAGCAATGCATGCAAAGTTATAGATACCTATTACATCTAAGCTTGAGTGAACACATTTTGCACACGCTTTGACTGGGGTAGTCAAAACCTCAGCTGCTGCCCAGCTCTAAAGACAGTTCTGCCCACGTATGTCTATTTTCTACAGTAAAGATGCTGGCTGCACACAGGCAGTTAGTTACACAGTGCTTTGTACACAGCTGCTTGGTACCGCTGTTTTCTTCCTAAACCTTTTACAGCTCCACAAACATAATGAACAGTCCTCATTCTCAGCTCTTAAGGATGAGAGAGAGCTGGCAAGGCAGGCTGTTCACAAAAAACAACAAAAAAAAGCTGCCATTTTCTCTTAAAACAGGGAGTAAGTGCTAATTATTTAATTATTTTAATACATACACACATGCACACACCCATCAGTGATAGAAGAGGGAACAAGGCTAATTGCCACCCTCTGCAGGAATTCAAGCCCTCTTCTCCCATGAGAGGGAGATGTTAGGCCTGCAACAGAAATCTATGAGTTCTGTTGCATTTACCAGTTACATATAGACAACACAGCTTTGCCAAATGCCATCTCCTTTGCAGGTTTGGCTTTAGGTCATACTACAGCTAAATGCTTTAGGCAGCTGCTTAGCTGCTTAAAATACCACTGGCAACAACATGACTCTGCAGAGATGTTAAATTAACACTGCTATCCCTGGGTTAATATTCTTCCACAATGTGATCCTTCTCTATTGCTATGTACATCTGGTATTTGCCTGCTTTCTCTACTTTCAAAACCATGCAGAGATGCTTTGCAATTCTAACAGGAATGCATTAACAATTCAAATATCCTGATTTCTCATTCTCTCCACACAAGGGCATTTAAGACTAAGCAGAATCTCTTTTCATAGCATAAGATATATTAATATAAGCAACTTGGAAGTAGATTCCAAATTGTGCATGTCTAAGTCTGAAAGAAAAAAAGACAAAGACTGCACTAATAAAAGACCACAAACATTCAAGACAAGAAATGAAGCCTTTCCATAGCCATTTCAGACTTACAGTTGAACCAGTTATTCAGTTATGGATACTTTTAAAAACCCATCAACTTCAGTCTCAGACCTTCCATCAGGCCTGCTGACAGCAGGAGCTGTGCTTGACTGTGCAGAATGAATGCTAGTTATGATGAAGGCAATGACAGAGACTTGATGGCAAATCAGTCTCTGGCAAATAATTAATTCCTCCATAATTGCTATGGGGCTTATTTTCCATCATATCTGAACAGAGCAACACAGTATTACCTCCCTTCTAGTGAAGAGCAAAAATTCTCCCCTTAAAACTATTACACACTTTCCAGCTGAACAAATCAAACATGCACTGACCATGTGTAGCATGCAAATCTGAAAGCACATAAGTTAGTCAAGTCAAAACCAAATTTCACCAAGTGACGTTGTCTACATTCATATAGTTTAAAATCATTCAGAAGACAAGATTTTTTTTGTGTGTATTATTAATATAAATGCTCTCCTTTCTTCTTTTCCTGCCACTCCCACCCCTTCATTCAAAAGGCAGTTGAAGTATTTTTGCTTAAATAATATCAGAGCTACTTTATGCTCAGTGGGACTGGCAGACTTAGGTCTTAGAATAGAATAGTTCAGTTGGAAGGGACCTAAAACAACCACCTAGTCCAACTGCCTGACTGCTTCAGGGCTGACCAAAAGTTAAAAGTATGCTAATAAGGGCATTATTCAAATCCCTCTTAACACAGGCAGGCAATATCAGTCTTGAATTGAGTTGCAAAATACACTCCACTTAAGTTTCTTTTAAAGGTGGCCACAGCATTGATTTTCTTTACATTGTCACATTATCACAAAAACTACCTGCAAGTTTT
>NW_009952052.1:3121124-3150268 GCF_000747805.2 Chaetura pelagica
TCTTGATTTCCTTTCCATGTATATATGAAAAACTCCTTTTTCCCCTTCAGCAGAGACTGTTTAAACTTGTAGATGCAGAAGGCACTTGTTGCTTCTTGCTCTCCATGAAGCCCAGGTCAGGGAAAAAGGAGTAGGAGAGAGATGGTGGTTGTTACTATTTTTTTCTTTTCACATCCTTCCCCTTTCCCAGTCAAAATCCAACAAGCCTTCTGGCTCCTCATCTATTAAGTCTTCTCAATTTGTAAGGTGATTCAGAAATAGATTAGTCACTTACTGCTAGAATGCTTCAGCAGAAGAGATAGTCAGAGAACCATCAACAGACCCATTTTTTCCATCAGAAAACACAAAAATATCCAAGGCTGGATGAGCTAAACTTATTAAGTCTCTATGTTGGAATTTAATTTAGGAAAAGACCAGAAAAGTTAATATATTAATTTCCTACTCTGAAGCATCAATATGGGAACTTCTCTACAGTACAAAAAAGAATTTAAGTCAATTATTTCACTAAATTTTCTTCCAAGAACACTTTATGAAAGGCTATTCCATACTTCACTCAGCTCTGTAACCCATTACTATCCCTTAAAGGGAGGGGGAAGCAAACAGAATTTTGGTTTAATAAACCACACTTTTTTTTCCATTGGTATGCCTTGGGCAACTCCTAGGCACCCTCTCTTGAAGTGTGTTGCAACCTTGTACAAGTTATGTTGCAATAAGAGCAAAGCTGCCATTACTTTAATCTGCATTCACTTGAAAATGCACATCAGTACCTGTTCCTTCTTTTTAATTACTCTACCACCTGAGTTTTCATGTGTTGTGGCTGATCCAGGCCTGAAATCTGCCAATGTGTCATCTTCTTAAGTATGTTGCTGAGAAGCAAAAATCAATTCAGCATTTTTGGAGCTGACGAAGGATAAGGAAAATCACTTCTCTAAAATAACACAGGTAACTCTTTTAGGACAGCACTGCTTAACTGATAAGGCTGAACAGTTAAAATTTCCTGTGGAAATGCAATTTTCACTGGATTCAGTTATGGTTCTTTAAAGAACTACATTTGCCAGTTATTGGAGCTTCTTAGAAGTTTCCAAGTGTTAGGTTAAGTCTGATCAATAGTTCTGCACATAATAAAACCCCCTGATTTCCGTGTCAACGATTTGAATCATGTAGGTGCAGTTTTAGTTTAAAAATGTATGACCAACCACCATTATGGCAGCTTTATGAAGAAGGGAAAGTAGAAAGGTTGCATTGGTGATTTAATCGGGAGGGTCTGCAGTTTCTCACTCAAGGTAGCAGTTTTTTATCCTCTGGTATGTTTTTGTGTGTGTCCCCCAATTTATTACATAACTGAGATGTAAATAACTGCTGGTGTCTCCTTGCAGGCCCTTTTCTACCCCTTTTAATTTTACAAAATGTTAGTAACTAACACTCTGATATAACGCAGTTACTGGGGCTACAAACAACTCTGATGGGTGGAAGGTAAGAAATCCTAATAAATATAATTGTGTTACTTCTGAATTAAACATGGCAGTAATTACCTTTGCAACAGACTAGATACACCATTCCATAAAGTGTAAATAAACTAAACTTTTCTTAAGGTATTTTTCAGAGCTATGTAGTCAATTAGGTAGAGAATTGTGGAAATATTAAAAAGTGTTGCATAAGCAAAGCATGAAATAGGCAAATCAGCAATTCTTTAATTTGATTCTAGCATGTTCTGATTTGTTGGATTAATCCAATGCATTTTAGAAAAATGGCTCATATTTTTTTATAGAAAAGAGGTCAACTTAACAACTTGTCTTTAAGTACTTATCCCCATGAGGTCCTCTTAGAACTTCAAGATTATCTGCTTCACTGTTGGTGAATACACTACTGCTAGTGTGGTGGTTTCCTCCCAGTAGGCACAGCAAAATGTGTTAATGCCAAATTATTAATATCAGATTATATCCTTTCCTTAGCTTAATGTCAGACATATCTTCTTTGCTATAACAACTCAGGCCAGTGCCCTTGTATTAACAGAGACAGCATCTTTACTGACAGGTCTCAGAAAAGGATTTGGCCAGCTAACAGCTATTTGAATGAGAATAATTTTGATTTATTTCATTTGATTTGATTGTTCTTTAATCATGCTAGTTAGGAGCAGAGATTGGGCTTTCTGAGACAGGGGCACAGGAGAAACAGGAGTCCCTCCTAAGATGATACTCACAAGAATAGCTTTCAAAATACAACAGCAGTATTTTAGTTGTGGTGGTTGAGCTCCTACTGTAAAAGTGGCCTGAAGTTTAAAAGCATGCCTCCTTCCCAGATGCTCTAAGTGATCTAACAGAAGACACTACCTTTCCCTATAAACATTGTTTCACTTACCTTTGTAACTTGCAAGCTCCCTCACACACACCTTTTCTTCCTGGGAAATGCTAAAAATATTGGAAGAGGTATTAAACTCAAAGGTTAGTTAATCTATAATGGAATCAAACATTCCCAGGAAGTAGAACAGGAGAAATTTGCAAATAAGTAAATAAGTGATTGAGAAAAGAAACCAGAAAAAAAAGATGCATCACAGGAGCAATTTAACTTGTGGGAAATGAACTAAAATGACCCTTTAATTAGTTACAGAGGCACATGTAGATAGGTAAGTACCACGTACGTGTGCCTATACATTATGAAGAGATATCACTAGTTTAGCATTAAAAAAAAAATCGACACAAGTTAACTCCTATTTTTGGTGTCAAATACTTCAGACAATGATTGAAGGCTCACGACTGACAGTTGGCACCCTTGAAACAAAGGAATCGTGAATTGAAAGCCACATCCGTTACTTTGTGACCCCTTCTCTTTTGAAAAGTGTGATCGAGGCACTTTTCCAAGCTGTGAAAGACCGTGGTTCAGATCTCAGGTTAATACTCACGTCACATGCTGTAGGGCAGTCTGCTAAGACTTATTCCATCTCTGTTGCTAATGTTGGTAGAATTTTACACTAAATGTTCCAAAAAATATTTAAGCAGAACTGTGTCAAAAGGAGACATTAAGAAGAATGCACTTAAAATACCTGGCAACACTAAGACATGCTCCCAAAGCAATTATTCAACTCCTGCTTTGAAATGGGTGGAATCTGGTTTTGAACTGACTTCCCTCATTCCAGGTGGACATCCTAATTAGAGGGTTCTTGAGGGAACAGAAAGCACAACTTCTTACTCTGGTATATCTGCCAAGGAAACACAGCAACAATTAACCAGCACAATCGTTGTTTTCTGGAAAACAGAGTCATCACAAAAACTGCTCAATTTTTGTCCAGACCCTGCGTCACACAGGTGAAATGAGACAAGAGGTACTCAAAACCCTCCTCACTGCTGAAAATACAGAACATAAATGTTTTTTAACAGATGGAACTGACTCACAGAGCTATGCAAACAGGAACAGGGCAATGCAACAGAAACAGTATTGCCATTAGCATAAAATATTTTGATAGCTTTTTCTTACATATGTTCCTTTTTGTGAGCATGATGCACTTAAGTGTTAAGAGCCTTGCTGGACTGAGAGCAAGAATCCCAACCTGTATTTTGATTATTTTAAAATCAATTTGAAACAGTTAAGTATTACCAACTTAATTGTAGCTTGTTGCCTAGAAATAATATAAGGATAATTATTATTTTTTTTCAGTCCCACTTTCCAAGCTCACTGAAAAGCTACACAGTATACAAAATGAGAATGGTGCATCAGATGAGGAGAAAACAAAATTTGGTAAGCTAGTAAAAAAGCTTCTAGACTGCTCAGCTGCTGATATTCCTAAAATTGACTTAGTTTTAACTGAATCCAGTTCAGGTTCATTTCAGTGATACAGAGAATGTTTACACTCACTTCCACTGCATCTACTCCCTTAGGGATCTATTTTTAAATGTTGATATTCAACTGAACTGTTTTCAAAGATAAAGACTAAAAGCATGGGAAGCTGAAGTTTCCAGCTTCAGAACAGGTGAAAGAGCAATACTGTCCATTTATTACCCTGCTCACAATCCCTAGAAAAGCAAAAGCATAAATTAATTGAAAAAAAAGTTTCTAGATACAGATTATTTTGGGAACCTTTTCCCCTCCTTTTTAATCAAGACAATTGAAAGAGCACACATTTCTGTAAAAGCAAAGTGAAATTATTCCTTTTAATACAGTGTCAGGTGGAAGACAATACTTACTTGTAAAGTTAGCCAAGAAACTTCTGAAGCCGCTAATTTTCCAGGAAAATATTAACCATCCCTTAATCCAGTCACCAATCTTGTTCAGCATACTTTGAGAATGGTGTTCTAATTTGAGGGAGACAGTAATTTTCAACAACAGATGCACATGTAAATATTAATTCCATTTATTGTGGAAACACTGAAGACACAGCTTTAACGTACTTCCACTGAACAACTAATAATTTAATCTGAACTTCACACTGTTTATTGTGAAAATGCTGCAGATGCAAACACAGATTTAAACACAGTTCCACCATCAGAGAACATGACACTTCAAGGAAGGTCAAAACAAAATGGCTTTTAAAGCTAAAAAGAAGAGGCAGATGCCATTTCCTAGAAATGAAGGAAGGTAGGCTCCACTGGAGCAGCTGTAGTGCTGGGCTTTTCTTTTGGATTGGTGGCAAATGAAAAACCCAGAGCCCAGTGATTTTTCTTTTTTACCTAATTGCTCCAATCCAGGAATCTTTGGCACTGGAATTTTCCTTTGCTTTGTGACTACAAAGATTATTCAGCCATTTGTTCTTAACAAGGCCACTGTCTTAAAAGACTTAATTTAATCCTACTGTGTGGCATTTAATTGCAAAGGACGCTCCTGAGTGTCAAATTCTATGCTGATAGGAGACTAATAGTATCAAGTTATTGCACTAGTTCTTTTTTACTCTACTTTTATCTGACTAACAAGGCTATTAGAGAAAATAACTGATTTTCCTCATTATTCCCCAAAGTGGCCTTATCATATTACATATAGATCTACATGCAAGAGGAAAGAATTCCACTGCATTGATTTAAAGAGACAAAAAATGAATCACCAAACTTTAAGTTATGTTAAGGTAAGCATGCAGGCTTGTACAGTGCCCAGATTTAAACCAGAACTGCACTGCTTCTTCTTTGCACAGATGAATAAAAACAAGGCCTATTTAAAAACCCTGCATCACAGAAAACAGTAACACATGGCTTATTCTGTCAGTCACAAAGCTACATTTTACTTCCTCATTGCTTTGTAGCAGCTGTGAAGCTGTATTCATGAAACAGAGAATGTTCATATATTGAAAACTTGTGCGTAAAATAGAATAATGTGTGCACTTCTTAGACATCAATTAAAACACTGACAAAACAAAAGTATTAGAAAATATTGTAGAAAACTAGAGCTCTTCTAGAGTAAACAGCAAAAAACCTATCAATTTTCTCATGGAAATCAAAAGACTTTTTTGGGTACAATCTTTGCATGCTGTTCCTCCTTATAGTGCTACATAATCACTTTGCTTTTTCCTCTCATTTCAGGATCAACAAACAGCTGCCTAAATATTAATTCAAAAAATATTAATTAAAAACTGGAAAGAATTGGAGCCTAGCACATCAATTTAAAAAGTTGTCTCTGATCATATATTTGATATCAAGTCCTAGCATGAAACGATTATATTTAATCCAAGTAGTTTCTTGTTAGGAAATAGCAAACATATGCTGTCAAATAATTTTCAGTACAAAAGATATACAGATAAAATAGTTTAACTAAAAAGTTCTGAAGGCTGTTAGGCATCAGCAGGGAAGGCACTTTTCTGGTCACATTTGGATTCAGCACAGCTTTGGTATTTCAATTTCTCCTTCAGTTTCCATGCAAGTGGTATGCACTGACTGCCCAGTCCTGAACTTCTCCACTTCCAAATAATGCAAAGAAAATTGCTCCAAATACATTGATAGAAGCAGCAATGTAGAAAACAGTCTGCCATTCTCCCACAGTATTCTGTCAAAAGAGGGAGGAGGGAAAAAAAAAAAAATGCAGTCAATTTGCAGCTCCACACTCAAGAAAAAGTAATTTTAAAACCAAAGTCACATGCCTTGCCTATTTAAATGTAAATGCTATTCAGCATGATTCCATAGCAACGTAGATGCATTATAGACATAAAAGATCAAATAATCACTATAGTCAATTTCAGTTTAATAATACAGCTTACACAGGTAGTATCAGAATTGCGTTAGACTATCTGGATCAGTTTATCACTTGAGATGCAGAACTTTCATATTCAAATTCACATTTGCAAAAGGCTACATAAACTCAAAGAGAAAGTTACTGTAAGGAGAAACACTACCTGGCTTTCAAGTAAGCTCTGCACTATGTAAGCTATTCTTAATGACTGTTACGTGGATATTCCAGAATCATAGGCTTTTTAGCCCAAACACAGTAGCTATCCTTACTCAGATTTCAAGAGGAATCCTCTAAACTCTGTTGTTTAAGAAAGGCCTTAAGACATGGGTAGGAAAGAACTGTGATTTGTTTTCTTCTTTTTTGTATATATAAAGAAGTAGTATCTGTAGATGTCTTAAGGCTTTTTTTTTTCTTCAGTTCCTGATTACTACTGTAACAAACCTGTAAACAATCTTACAGCAAAGCCATGGACACTGTATTAGCATAGGGAAAAAAACCCAAAACAGAAGAAATCCCACTGGTTAAGATGTCTGAAAGAACTAATTTGTTTGAACTAATGTATCTATGAGTATTTTCATATTAAAGGAAATTATTGAAGTGATCATCAACTCCAAAAATTCAACTGTATCAATAAACTTACTCCTCCCATCTTCTTTTCTTAAAAGATTTCAGAATAATTCATACAGTTGATTTAAAAACAAAACAAAACAAAAGAAATAAAACAACTCACTGCTTTTTTCTACTCCAAGTCACCCTTTGATTAAACCATCTTGGAAGTCACATCTAACACTGTTCAAAAAAGTTAAATGTCTTGTGAAACTAACACAGCTTAGAATGTCCTAATCCTGTCATGTACATGCAAAGGGATGAACTATAAAAACCATACATTTTAATCTAGTTTCTCATTCATCTGACACAACTAAACACCTCACATGAGACTGATTTAAAAAAAAAAAAGCAAACACAACTAATAAGATCTTGCCTTAATTTGCTAAAATACCACAGCTTTCTCATCTAGTTGGCATTTTAAGAGTTTTACTGTGATAAAAACATATTCATTTTATTCCTAGAGAATAAGGGGTGAGTCACTAAAATGCCCATAAAAGTATTTGATTTTACCTTTATTTTCCTGATCAGAATCAGAAGAACAAAGACTGTGAACTAAGTCATTCACAGCAACAGAACACTACGACTTAAGTTACAAACCAGATTTTGTTTAAAGACTGCAGACTTGAGAAGACAGAACTTCCATTCAGGGGAGATAAATATATAACAATTGAAAAAACAGTAAGTAGACTTACATTATGAGTAAGATTCTTGGCAATAACTGGACCCACCATTCCTGGGATAGTAGCAAAAGAATTAGTGATCCCAAGGAGAATTCCAGCATACCTGCAAGTGAAATTGTTAATGCTGATTATCAGTCAGGAAACAATTTTGCCCAACGGGATCACAAATGCCTCATCTTGATCACACAGACAAATTAAAACACAGATTTCAGTGGGAATGGCTTGCTTTTATTTCAGTAAGAACTCACTGACAACTTGGTACATGCATTTTTAGGGACACAGTTTAGTGGTTGACTTGGCAGTGTTGACAGTTGGCCTTGATGATCTTAAAGGACCTTTCCATCCTAAATTATTCCAAGATTTTATACACCTCTATTTTCCAGAGGCTAGTTATGGAATTTAACTTAAATTACTCATGGCCTTGCTCAGGATCCATAATCCAATTCCCCTTTCTTAAACCACAACTAAACTGTCTGGAATTAATCCACTGCAGAAGTTAGAAATGTTGCATGCCTTGAAGTGAAAGACAACATGGAATATGACAGAGTGCTTTTTGGCAACACTAAGAGCTAGTTCAGGTATCATTGCTAAATAGTGTCTGCCAAGAAGGCCATATCACCAGTGAGGAGAGATATCTCCACTTACATGGTTCAAAGACCTGAGTTCAGAGCACTGTGGCAGTCCTTCCCTTCAGCTTTCTGTAGGTCAAGGCCAATGGGAAATGCATCTGGCTTAACCAGTTCTGCTGGTTGCCATTGCTCTTGCAGTTCCATTCTGAGGCTTCCCTGTTCCATGTTGCTCTATCACACACACATGCAAGCCTATGCACCAGCGGCCATAAAACCTGGCTGGGAAAAGCTTGTAACTTGCTTAATATCTGAGTCTCAGCACCTCATCTCTAGGCAATTAAAGATCTCACTCACAGAAGTGTTGCAATACCAAAAGATCATGTTTGAAACTGTACCACAAGCACAGACTCGTGAGAGAGACTGAAGAGAAAGAAGAGCTAGACACTCTACAGCAGAGCTCAACCTTCCAACCACCAGGGCACAGATCCCTGCGGTTCAGATCTTCAAGGTGGATTTGCTGGCTGAAGAATCATATAAAATTCTCACAGTTGCAGGTTACCACAGAGGAAAGGAGCTCTCTCCTAGTGATCGCTTTAGATTGTTTAGAAAAGTGAAATTATGTCCCCACTGATTTTAAAATAACAGAAATATAATTTCATTCCTAAAGATATGGATAGCTTTGAAGTTTTATTCACCAGAACAGGAAGATTCAACCATACAGCACCATTACACAAGGTTATGATATGTCTGTTCAGTCCAACAATATTAGAGAAACATGCTTTTTTTCCCTGAGAAAAAGAATCAATTATCTACTCTACTGGTTGATTTTTGTATTGAAAGTCAACAGTACATGTCAATTTAAAGCACAGTAATGTATTTTAGACTGAGCTTAAATGCCTTCATTAAAATGATCCTTATTTATTAGAAATGTAATATGTAGTCTACTTATCTCAGAAAGTGTTTAAGAATGAATAGGCCTTTATGAAGCTGAATGTGAAATAGTAAAAGTTTCCCCTAGGCAGATAAGCTGATGTAGCAAAACTCCATTTAAAGCCTCTAAGTGGATCCAAATGCTTTTTGCCTTCAACATGTTTAAGCACTACAATACTGCTAACATACATTTTAAAAACTAAACATGGTTTAATAGTTTCCCTGGTGGCAATCAATTGCTGGCTAAAGGCCTCTGGTTATGCCCAGTGTTTCTGACATAAGCTGCATTCTTGATAAGCCTCACTGTTCAATGCAGATAACTGCTATGCCCCTCCCAGCGGAGACTCCCCTATGAAATGGGAAAGCAACAAGTGACCTGTCTGTAGAGCAAGACTAACAGCACGCTGTTGCTCAGGTTCTTATGGCATAGTGGGGATGACCAAACAGAAATAGACTTGTAGAGCAGTTAAGTAGTAAAATCAAGAGTTAAAAAAAAAACCAAACAGACATGTGAAGTGTTTAGCGTATAACAGCCACAGGACTAGTAACGAGGGATCATGCCAACAGCAGTACTAAAACTTATAATCATGGCAACATATTGACCTAGACAAGGACCTAGAATAGAATGTTTTCCCCACAAGAACAATCTTGTCTCTCTCCTGTGCCCACCTCCCCCCAGTTCAATATACAGATGGCACAACAAATACATGCTAGAAATCAAAACCACATAGCAAATACTGTTTTCCCTTTATTATCAGTATTTTCATTCCATTTTCCTGTGAATATAATAATTATTTCTTCGGTATAATGCAAGTTTTAGTAGCAACAAGGGACTCTTTGCTATTCTAGTCAGCATACTTTTAACCAATTAAAACAGGCATTTAAGTGCATTTTGAAACAGCTTTGAATCAGTTCTGGTTATTCTAATATCTTTCAGTAAATAAAAAAAAATATAAATAGAGCTTTGGGTAAACTCTCAACAGAAGTTTACTTCACAATTTTACTCAGACTCTGTTTTAAAATTTCTACAATTATGTCAAGCATTTCCTTGAAATTGTGAATGTCTGCCTTAGCTGCTTCAGCCAACAAAGTCCAGAAAGTCCTGAAAAGTTAAGTGGGGGGGAAAAAAGGCTTCTTTTTCCTCTCATCTTAGATGTTTTTTTATTTCTGTATTTGAAGATTTTTGTTGTTGATTCATTTCGGTTTTTTGTTGGGTTTTTTCCCCTACAACCTTTGTTACAAGGACATGCTCTCTTCATTCTCTGTCTGATTTCAGTAAAACAGCATCTGCCCTGACTATGTTCCCATCCAGGGAAGTTTTCCCACATATGCAGCCATTCGTCTCTAAAGCAAATGCCAGGCCAAAGTTCCTGAACTATTAGCAAGACTCCTGCCTCTCCTGCACTTGCAATCAGTATGCTCCTTTCAGCCTACCTAAGAGGAGAGAAGGGCTAGAGGAATTTGTATGGTTTACATGTAAAGGGAATAAAAGTAGGACTTTGTTGAGGGTAGGAAGAATAGCATGAGATTTGGTCAGAGGGATCAGCAGCAGTTCATGTGGTGAATCTAACTGTGCCTGCTGACATATATCAGCATTGTGCCACAGAATGTTTTTCTTGTGGCTTTTTGGTCAACACCTAAAACACTGTGTATACTGTCATATACAAAGTCACCCTTGAAATAAACACATCAGAAATGCAAAGTGAAGCATCTCTCAAATTAGAAAATACACTCGACATCCTAGTTCTGGAAAACTCAGCTGTCACCTGCATCCAGAAGTTCCTTGTGCACATGCCTCAGAGAGACAGACACAGCAGTTGCAAAATTTCCTTTTTCCTTTGACAGTTCTGTTGCACTCAGTGGACAGGATGAATTGTACTCACTTAACAAGCACCATTTAGCATTTTGTTTCTCTTCACTTGCTCAATGCATAAACCCAGCCCTTACTTTCTGCATACTATTCAGCTGCTGCAAGTAGAATTCTAATAATTCCACTTGCCAGTAGAACTCTTCAGATACCAGTTTATTTTCAGAACATTCTTGAGGCATGGAGAGGACAAGGTGAAACCCACCCTATAGATAGGAAACTAAAACATAGGATAAGATCTATGTGCCTACTTGATGCTTGATTTCAGATCCTCAGGATCTCATTTTCAGAGTATTTAACAGTATTATTCATAAATTCAAGGCACAGCTCCACTGAATTCTGTTTGTACTCTGAGTAATGCCATTTTTGCAAAACAGAACTTAATAGCTTGAAGAGACATACAAAAGCAAGCAATAAATCAGAGGACTCAGTTAATATTGCAGGATCCAACATCAGCCTCTCAAGTCTGAACTTCAGCTGCTGCAGGCTCCCTTTACACATTAAGGTAGACTGAACCAGCTTCAAGAAGTTCCCATCACTGTTCATAACTGAAGAACTCTAAAGAGTCCAGATTCCCAAAGCCAGGGGGTATCAACATGGTCCTCACAGATGATCGCACTGGAGTCTGAGCCAACTGACTTAACACATGCAAACTCTGTGACAGAACCCCAGAAGGACTGAGTTCCCAAAAGCAGTGATCAGCTACCTTAAACACAACCCTTCTTTTCTCCTCTAATGCCCTGCCTCAGCCATTACGTGCTCTGCAACTACTACAGCTATGAGGCAGAGGGCTTAGGAACGAATGCCAGTCTCTCTTTCTGTACAAATGCTCAGTCATTTTTAAAACAGGATTCATCCTGTGCACTGAGTGAAGAAGAGGCCCTGTGCCAGGGAATACCACTACAATAGCACAAAGACTAACTTGTGACGCACAGAGAAAAGGAGGCAAATCAAAACTGCACAGATATCCAGGTTCTTCCACTAAATAACTTAGAATAGTAAAGTCTTTTGACATTAATGCTTATATCTTGTATTTTTAAACAGAGGCATAAAATAACTTCAACTCCTAGGCAATATTTTACATGTTAAGAAACTAACTGTTGTAGTTCTGCAAAACCAAGCTTGAAACAGAAGATGTATAATGGTCCCATAATACTCCAGATGCACGGCTTTAACTACATCTTCTATATTCATAATTCTACTTGACTTAAAACAAAGTGAATCACAGAATCTATTCTTCTTATTTTCATATTCATACAAGCTGGTTATAGCTGGCCACTGACACCTTCCTTCTTACTTACTACCTAATCTCACCTGCCAAGATTAATGGACTCACATTATTTCATCTCCATGTGTTAAGTCATGGCTTGTCCATCCTTGTGGGCATAACCACCAACCTTCCATTTGCCAAAGCGTGGATATAATCTTCAATTTGGACCCAAGGTCTCCCATACAAGTTGTCCAAATCTTGATAATTTTTTTCTAGATTACATTTCTACATATTTTTTTTCCCTATTCACTTCCTCTTAAACTAATTTAATTGTACATGTTAGTATAGAAATACTCTTCTTTTGGTCATAAAACCATTTGACCCTGCTCATATCTACGTGTTACCACAGACAGGCAAATGAAATGACAAAATAAGGTACTTTTAGCAGTGCAAGGAATGCTTATGTGGACTTTCAAAAGAATACACATACATTCACACTCTTCAGGAAATGGATGAATCTGTCCAATTGTGAATTTGTAACACAGGGGAGAACACAGCCTGAAGTCTAACTTTCCATTCTTGAAAGTTAGTAATTTAAGAACAATTGTACATATCTGGTGTGTCACCTACTGATAACACGATTTTGATACCAGTGTATAGCATGTTTTCCAAATACAAATAATTTGTCTGTATCACAGTGTTTAAATATGGCAATGGTCACGCTAAAGGTTGATAGCTCTGATGAAAAGGTTTAAAAGAGAGAAACACTTAATTGTATTGTGCTGGTCCAAAACCACTGTCTTGTTAAGATCATGAATCAAATAGGACAAAAATCTAGCAAATATTATTACAGGAATTATATAATTTATTACTGCAGGATCAAAAATGGAATTATTTTAAACTACTGTTCATACAATATCCTCTGCCAAACCTTTTGCAAATACCATGCTTAAAACTGTAAACTTGAGCCACTGTTAGTGTGTACATCCCAGCTCTGTACAGCACGTGGTCCACAGCTAAATCTCTCAGGCACCCCAGCAGTAATATATATTTTAAAAAGTGGTCATAAATATATTATATGCACTAACAATAGCTTCAGCAACACTTACGAAGGTGCTATGTCCAGATGGTTGATGCTGTAGCCAGATGTACAAAACCCTCCTAACGTTGTTGATATGGTCACGAACGCAACAGCCAGAGTGTAGTTACAGCCTATGAATCCAGCTGCTACTAAGAACACTGCAGGCCCAATCATTCCTTTAAGACAGGAATATTAGAATTAATGGACTTTGAACCCGAGAGACATGAAGAGGCTCTAAACTGTGTATTTTCTATACAACTTCCACCACCACCTAGCGTACAGAATTCAGCACTGCACTGCATACATTTCAGCGGGCCTGTAAGGAAGAGCAAATGGCTTGCAAACCTGTTGCTGCCTCAGGAAACGGTATCCAGACCAGAAAAATCCCACTCTAGATCCAAAGAACAAACTTAACTAGATAAAAAATTAACAAAAAATCAACAGATACCGAAAGATAATTCACAAATGAATTTTATCTATTGTTATAAAAATAAGAGAAGCTGCACTGACACTGGTAGGTGAACAGTGCACTGCAAAGAAATTATCCTCATTTAACACTCCAGGTTTCTGGAACAAACATCGATTTCTGCAGATCATAATAAAGCAGATCTGGAAGGGTTCATGTGAATACATATATACATATATGCATGTTTCTCCTACAGGAACCTTCTATAATGAGTTCAGTTTCAAAGTTACAAGATTTGTACCTCTGGAATATCCATACTGAAGTCTGCTGTACAATTCAGAGAACCCAGGCTAGCTTGAGAGATGCTACATCAGGTACTGGAAACAGTTTAGCAGCCATCATGACCTAGTGCATGCTGCCTGCTGTCTGCAGTGACCTTTGATACCTGTTTCCCAGTAGCACATCCCATTTACATGACTTCTTTGTGGTTTCTAAATGGTTCCAAGTACGTGCTTTAGTTGATGAAGCCCACCTAACAGTCATGTTTTTGCTGACAGAACAGCTTGTTTGCCCGTCAGTTGCACATACTTGGGCTTTGTGGTAAACTGGATCACTAAAATAGTGAAGGCTTAAAATAAAGAAAAAAAAAATGCTTAAGAGTTTATTATAAGAACTACTTTATAGAAAGCAATTGAATCAGCTGAATAGAGAAGGCAGCAAAGGTGAGCATACATCAAGAAGGCTACAATTTGTGTGGATCCTGTGCCTAATCTCTTATTTTTTCCTTCTTTCTCCTGCCCTGTTTTAATCATTAATCAGCTTCCTAAATACAGCCTTTTGCCTGTATGTATTAAAAGCATGATATTATTATCTCTTGGTGATTTCAGATCATCTTTCCTCCCAATTGGACAAGATAATTTTGGATTCTCCTTGGTTTTCCTGCCCTGTCAGCAACTCTAAATCTTGCAAGTGTATTCCTATTCAGTCATCTTAAGTCTTAAATAAACAAAACACTGAACAACACAAGGCTGGGAACAGGCTCAAGCAGAACAATATTCCATCTCAGTTTGAGAAAGCCATTCACAAGGTATCATTCTATCATGCAACTATCACCACTTTAGTTGTGAGTCTACCTGACCATTTATTTAATCAATTAGCTTGCAAGAATGAGGTATCTCAGCCTAAACAAAGCTTTTGGCAATCTCTTATCACATAGGCCTACTTTTTACTGGAAAAAAGATACGATTTACTCCTACCTAATGTGAAAATAAAGCTGCTCTTTTCAAGCCACGCACAATTCTTTCTAATCTTGAACCAGAGTGTCACAATGCTCTCCCAAAGCCTTAATTTTTCCCAGATTGATGCCATGATATGTTCTAAACATATATTTGCACCTACCTATTAGGGTGAAACACTTGCGAACACAAACAGTGGACATGTTCTGTTTTTCCCGTAAATAATCAGCCATTTGCCCAGACAGAATGATACATAACCAGCAGCCAAAATAAGGTAGGGCAGATAAAAACCCATTCTGTTAAAGAGAAAAAAAACAAACCAAGCAACAACAAACAACAGTTAAAACTCTGAAATGACAATTCAATATGCTGAAAAAAACACTTGTTTTGGGGCATTAACAGAGACTGAACCAAAGGTGTCAAAACCATCCACCCACACAGCTATTGTTGGTATTACCATAAAAAAGAAACCTAAAAATAGAAAGAGCAAAGGATTTTAAAGTCAGTAATGTGTAAACTCTCAATTTTCCTACCAATTGTAACTACCAATGCAGCCAGGCCAAAAAACTCAAAGGCTTAAATCACAACTGGGTTCAGGAAAAAGAAAACCATACGTGAAGGTTTCTTGTGGACACTAACCTGATCATGCAAGCTGCCAGAAACCAATTTCAAGAAGGAAAGGCTATTGAGCGAGTTACTAAAGCTGTACATGTAGCTGTAAATACTATTAAGAATACTGAAAACTATATGGAATCTTAGGGTTTGGTACTCTAGAACTCTTCAATCCCATTAAAACGTTATCCCATATCTAACTGCTGAAACATCTGATGCTGGACGTAACCAGAGGCAAGATACAGAACTAAAGCTTTCACCAGATGCAGACTAGACATCCTATGATTTCAAAGCAAAGCCATTATTCAGGACCAGCCCTTACTTACACTGAAATACCCTGTTAACTCTCATTACTTTAATCAGGAGCTCTTTAGAGACTTCTGCCTGATTCTGCATGTTTTCTGAAGAGGTGAAACAAAAAGTACAACTAAGGCACATCTAACCTTGTTCAGAGATTCTGCTATAATTTGACCTAATCTGTGAATCAAAAGAGGTATTTGGATAGCCATTGGATAGAGATACTCTAATGTTTAAACACTTCTATAAAATGTGTATTTGTCAAAGAAAAAATGAAAGCTTCCTTAGGAAATTTATTTTGAGATGAGACCAGAAAGATAAGCCCACCTGAAATCCACTCTGTCAGCACTCTGACATGCTGCCTGTTTGGTTTCAATGCTCAGCTTTCAAAAGCAGTTAGTAAAATTTTGATAAATGAAAGATAGTCTCAGTAATAAAACAAAACCACCTCTTTTTAAGCACTGTTCAATAGCACATTGCTTTTAGCCAGACCCTTTATTATAGGATGGAAACTGCTGTGCTAGACAGTAGCAACTGTGTAATATTTTAAACAGTAATGCATTTTCCATCCAAATATGTGCCAACAAAGTTAGTCCAACACTAGTATGCAAGTGTTCTGTATTGTATTGTTTTTTTCAATGTTGCCAACTATAAGTCACTCCAGAAAGAAGAAACATAACCCAGAGACATAGGAAACCACTTCACAGCAGAACCTATTTGCATTTAATGCAGTAGCATTTCACAAAGCACATGCAATCAGGAGCTGTGGTAGCAAATTACTTTCGTAGATTTTCCCTCAAGAGGCATAATAAGAAACCCAAACAGCAACTTCAACTAGTTTTTTTCCAGCCATTTTGCAGCCTGCCCTACTGCAACCTTCTCGTCCAACACTGAGATTCCCCATCTTTTCCTCCCAAAGTTGCTGGCATTGCCTTCCTTGCATGGCATGCATCTCCAGTTTGCTCTAAACATCTCATGTGTTAAACCAGGAAATGATTATGCTAAAATTCTTGAAACTTCTGTGCACCTTTTTGCTTGTGCTATTCCTGCCTTCTCCAGGTAAACTGTGCTGTCACTGAAACTTTCTCATGAAAGAAAGATCAGTGAAATGATTGCTGTAAATAAGAATGTTCCGTCCTTGTAATTTTCCTCTGATAATTTCATTTAAAAAAAATTACCTTGAAAAGCACTATTTCTGGCCCTTTCAGTCTATGGTTCTGTTTCATCCTATTTACCTTATTTAAAAAAAAAAGTGTTCTGCTTCTGCTGCTCATTAAGGAAAGGATTTTTGGAATTTGGAAAGGGATCAAATCAGACTGAAGCTCCCACCCATTCTCCCTCCTGACTTAAAATACTTTCATAAATGCCATTTTCCAATTATTTCCTTAGTTCTGTTTTTCTTTTTAAACTAGAAATGTTCTCCATTATAAGTGAGCAGAAAACAGATAGTATTTCAGAAGCCATAAGACAAACTTTAAAATCTGAAGCAATCATTCAAACTACATAGCAGAGAAATCTGCTTTATTGGGAGATTTATGTTACTATTTCCTAGCTATACATTTACATTCCAAGGTTCTTAAACAGGTTTGTCCATTCTAAACAGCAGGGAAGATCTCTGTTGTTTCATTTCTTTAATTCAGAAGAAAGTTACTACGTCTTTATTTCTCTCACCTCCTGTGCATCAAACCTCAAGATCTCCTTCATGTACGTGGGCAAGAGTGTGAGAAGTGTATAGAAGGTCCAGTTATAAGAGAAGTGTGCCACAACAATAGCCCAGAGTGGAACGGACTCCAGCATAGGCCTCCAGGGGACAGATTTCTGTGTAGAAAGCTAGCAAGCAGGAGACAAGAGAAAAAGGGAAGATAAAGAATGATCAGGACATCAATGTGAAGGTTTACTAAATACAGTGTTTTGATCCTACCCAAATCTATGCTAGTCATTCATTCTGAAGGGCACAAAACGAGCCTTGGTTGAGAGACACAAGTAATCAGCAGTGAATTAACGACTGTGCTCAGGTCTCACTGGAGGCAGACTAACATATGTTGCTGCTCTGCTGTCTACTCTTGCAAAGCATACCCATTACTATTATGTTTTATAATCAGAAATTTAAAAAGTACACCTGCCTTTGTTTATATTAGTTGCCTCCTGCTTTTACTAGAAATGATTGTATTTGAGTATTGAAAGTATTGAAAGTTACCTCTCGTGTATTTAGCTGAATCTTTCCTACACAATCCTAGATACTAACTTTGGTCTCTTAGCCAGCTTCACGGGTTGTAAATAGATAGCCCAAATCACAGGAACAAACTCTTACGCACACTTTAGGAACTGTCTAATTAGAGTTTTCAAAATGTTTTGTTGGCAAACAGTTCTCTTTCTCTAGAAGGCACGTTGAAAATAAGAACGTAAAATGTTATATTGCAAAGTTTAAAGACGTTATACAGGTCTGGATCTAGTTTAACTGGAAGTAAGAGACTTGAGCTTTTTATTTAAGCAGCACTGCAGCAACATCAATGATAAAATACATTATTATAAATGCTTTGTTTGATTACTGATTGTTTCTCACACAACTGCACTGCATTTTTAATTTTCTGTTTGACAAATTCTGCTTCTACCTCAGACTAAGGATCTTTTTCTAGACATCAACAGAGCATGACAATAATGACAATATTTGCGGCTTATGTTCTTACGTAAGCAAGCATGACTGTACCAAAGAGCTGTACCTGATCTTTTAGAGAACAGAGTATATATTCCCTTTCAGCATGTGAAATGCTCCTATGACTTTCTGGTGTATCACTAACCAACCACATCCAGAAGAAGAACCATAACACACCAAGTGCACCTGTTATTGGAAAAAGATGGGTCAGGAGAAAAAAAAACAACAACCCATAAGCAATTATATTGAATGAATAACACTCTGGTTATTTAGTTACAAGTTTTTTTCCAAATACTCAAATATAATTTTAATGAACATTATTTTTCTATCTAGGTACAAACAGTATCTCCCCAAAGTGGCTTAATGATGCTCATCTAGAGGTAATAAATAATAAAGAGAATGGAGCAGGAAAGTGGGTTTTTGTGGTTCCTTTTTTTTCCCTTTGTTTTCTTCCTCTTGGAAGTGCCTCATACAGCAAGAAAATTGCACACGCACACATATTGTATTTTTATCAGTCACATGGAACAGCCTCAAATGATATGGCTCACCAAGAGGAAATAAAAATTCACGATAAGTTTAATCACAAAAGTACTCTGTGCACATACACAGAATATTTCTACATAGAGCTTAACTCATGTACCAATCCTCCTTTTCTTTTTTAAGCCAAATCCCAGAACTGTCGTTTGAAAAGGTTATTGAAAAATTTTTCAATAGCCAGTCCAAATCAACCATAATTCTATATAACTATCATATTGTAACATCTAATTTTGTCCATTCTTTGTTTTGAACTCTTTCTATTCATATGAAAATTTGAGGTGGTTTTGTTGAGGAAAGTGTAGCCCTTATCTTTTATTTTGATTCTCCTGTCCCCATGCAGAATACAAAATGGCTCAGATGTTAACAGACCTACCAAAAAAGCATTAGTTATGTCTATGACATGCTGTTAGAAAATATTTGCTGTGTTTGAGCTCCTTGTTGAATATAACTCACAGTAAACATGCTATGCCTTGCATTTGGGGCATTCCTTCAGGTTTCCTGTGACTGCTGGAGAGATTTTCCACACTGCTTCCATTTAAAGCAGCAGTAACTTTTCACGTTCTTTCATTCAGACTAAAAGTCTCTCCCTGGGATTAAAGTTATTAACTCAATTTCACACTTCAAATAAGAAATTTCAGCCTGTTGTTTCCACATGGAGGGAGAGTTAAGAGCATTTGACTTGCAGCAGCTTTTGTCCAACTCAGAGACAGCATTGCTCACTGGAAGCAAGGCTTACAAAGCCACACAAAGGAATCTACTTAGTATTAAATACCTCTAATTACCCAGGAGGAATAAAATAGCAACACTACATGTCAAATAAGTTTTTTATAACTTAAGTTTTATAATATACCATGATTTTTAAAAAGAATATAGATTGTACTTTTAAAAATTAAAAAAACACTTACCAAATATATAAAACACATAAACCCAGTTCATATAGTAGCAAATTAAACCAGAGAGTGGCAGAGAAATAACAGTTCCCAGCTGTGCACCTACACAAAGAGAAACAAAACAGAAAACCAATAATCGGTTTCAGGGGTCTATAGGACATGTAAGTGGCATTTCACAGTTATTTTATTTTTTTTCATAATAAATCATGCAGAAAAGATTTGTCACCACCACTAGAGGGCTGCCATTTCACCTTAAAGGAACACAGGCACGATAAACTGCTTTGGCAGCTCCAAGTAAATGCAGCCAGAAAGCCCTTAGAATCCAAAATGACCAGCAAAAAGCAAGAAAAGACAAAAAAGCAAGAAAATTCTTAGCACACATCTCCACTAACGTCATGGCACCAGCACGTCCAAGGCAATGCAAATTAGTCAACTGGCACTGCTGCAAAAGAAGAGAAAGTTTACCAAAGCAAAATTAAGAACTTGGAGAGGGGATAATATTCTGACTTTATATAATCAATTTGCATTTATCATAACTCCTACAAGCTCCACAGAAACAGGAATGCTAGAAGTAAGAGCCAAAAGGCATCCATATAAGTAGCAGGTTCAAAATCCTACTGCCTGCTGAATTCAACAGGTATCAGGCAAGGACAAAGGGAAATATGAGCAAATTCCAGTTCAGCTCCAAGGCAAAAGCAAGCAAGAACTCTTCTTGAGTGTGTAATTTAATATACATTTTGAAAAGGATGGTGGGCTTCCTCCCCCAGCCCCAAATCTAAACCAGAAACCTCATCCATTTTATTTACATGCTCAGGAATTCTATTGGTAATAAATAGTAGACTTCGTCTCTCTTTGTCAGTTATACGATCACACCTCCAAATCTAATCTCAATGCAGAAAACATTATGTTACATTGATACACTGGCACCCTAGATTGCATTTTCATGGAAAAAAAAATTTATTTGAGGCAGAAAGCTTCAACCATGAACAAAAACACTCCACACTTGATGCAAAATATAAAGAAAAATAACAACTATATGCAACATCAATCATATGTTCTCTTAGAAAATCAACATGATCACGATTAAATAAACCAGAGATCACATGGCTGTCAACCAGGAAACTGTGGAGAAAAGGAAACACTCTGCTAAGTTTACACAAGATGCCTTATTCACCAATGACTGCTAAGAATTGGCAGTTCAAGCCCACAGCATCTTCTCATTAGTATACCAGCATGTAGTTTCACAAGGTATAAAAGGACAGCTTAAAAGCTCCCAATTGTTAAATGCAGTAGATCTCAATCCCAACTCTGTGAGTTTAAGCTCTCTGCTTAACTTGTGTGCCGGCTCTTCACAAGAAAACTTCTCTTAAAGCAGATTTAATTCAATAGTATGACAGAAAACAGATACAAAAAAGAGCTTTCTGCTGCATTAGCCAGGTTAATGTAGTTCACGGAAGGATCTGATGAGTGTCTGGCATAGCACAAAGAAAGGAATGAGACACTTGGCTAGGAGGCAAGTGAGGAAAGGTGAGGAAGAAAGGATTAAGGCTTCATTCCTGTTGGCAAAAGTGAGCCACTAGACTGGCTTAGCTACTTGAACAACTGTAGCTGCAGTTTACATAGTATATACCCTGTGTTCTTGAGGAATGCCAGGTTGAATCAAAAAGCTGTAACAAATTAATACTAACAAGAGTGAGTAAAACAAACCACTGCTTCATAAAGTGAATGCAAAACTTGTCATTCTCAAGGAAATAATACCAATTTTCATGGGTAAAATTAGAAAGCTAGATTTTTCACCTGTCCCACGAACACTGCATTGTGCAATGGCACTGACCAATAAATCCCTTAAACAAATGACGGGTCCGTGGAGATGGGTAAGAGCAATAATAATAAACTCAGGGTGTGACTGACCACAGCTCTTGCAAAGAAAGTTGACTTAATTTCAACATAAAGAGCACCAGAAGATGGCCTTTTTTTAGATAAACAGCTATGTCAGCTGAGTGGATCAGCTGGTGGTGTAAATGTTTGTCCCCAACATTAGAAGCATGACTATCTCTGAGTTAGCCAGAACAGCATGAGGGGAGTGAATACACAGCTCAGCACAATCTAAAGGACAAAAATGAAATAAATAACAAAACTGCTAAGAAAACAACAGACTTGAGCTGCCTTCAACCCATATATTCCTGCTCTATGACTAGGGATTTCCAGTGTCATGATGGTAAGCATATTGGAGACCAGTAACACAAAACTGTATTGCAATTGCTCTATTTCATGAAGTGTTAACTTGCATTTGTAATGTGTGTTCAGTATATTTCATATCACTCTACTAAATCAAAAATCCTGTGGCATATGAAATATCTTCAAATAAGTGAATCTGACATCAAACATTGCACCTTCCATGTATAGAATATCTAAAAGAATCTGGTCATGGAGTATTGGACACTGACAAGGAGCTCTTGCGACAATACCTTGGACTTTGGACATTTCTTCCTTCAATTCCTCAAAAAAACCTCATTTAAAAAAAACCCTTAAAACCAACTAAACACCTCTATACTGTGATTCCATCCTAACTTTTTTGATCCTGATACTAAATCTCCCTTTATTTACAATATCTTCTATTAATCAGCTTCACAATAATTCTTTGCACCACTTTATACCAAAGTATGAAGTTTATTCTTAGTTGCAGATCGATACCTTTTCTCAGGGTTATAAGATCCATGAATAAAGGAAGATAATTAATTCAAAGCAAGATTTAATTCAAAGTTATGCTTTCCAGATTAAATGCTGATTAAAATGTGTAAGATAAAACCCTTTGATTTAAGTCAATCCTCCCTATTACTGCAGTAAAAATGTATAATCCTGTTATCAGCGTGGGAAATTCTCACCTGCATATGAAATACTAAGGAGCTTGCTGCGTTCCAGTGGAGGAGCCCAAGAAGACCACATTGAATGCATAGCTGGGAATGTAACACCCTAGAAAACAATACATAATTCTGTTGAAATGTGACAATTTTAGAACTCCATTCAACTTTGCATGTTTCAAAGCATATTTCTTTAAAAAGGAGAAGTACTGTTTTATGGAATCACAGAATTGTCAGAGTTGGAAGGGACCTCTAGAGATCACCTAGTCCAACTCCCCTGCTAAAGCAGGATGATCTAGAGCACATTACTCAGGACTGCATCCAGGCAGGTCTTGAATATCTCCAGAGAAAGAGACTCCACAACCTTCCTAGGCAGCCTGCTCCAGGGCTCTGTCGTCCTCACCACAAAGAAGTTTTTCCTCATATTTAAATGGAATTTCCCGTATTCCAGCTTGTGTCCATTGCCCCTTGTCCTGTCACTGGGAACTGCTGAAAAGAGTCTGGCCCTGTCCTCCTTGCATCCACCCTTTAGATACTTATAGGCGTTAATAAGGTCTCCCCCTCAGCCTTCTCTGCTCCAGGCTAAAGAGTCCCAGCTCTCTCAGCCTTTCCTCATACGGGAGATGCTCCAATCCCCCAGTCATCTTTGTTGCCCTCAGCTGGACTCTCTCCTGTAGTTCCCTGTCTCTCTTGAACTGGGGAGCTCAAAACTGGATGCAATATTCCAGATGTGTTCTCACCAGGTCAGGGTAGAGGGAGGGAATGACCTCCCTTGACCTACTGCCACAGTCTTCCTTATGCATCCCAGGATTCCACTGGCCCTCTTGGCAGCGAGGGCACACTGCTGGCTCATGGATAATTTACCGTCTACCAGGACACCCAGATCCTTCTCCTCTGAACTGATTATAGCAGGTCCACACCTAACCTATATTGGTGCATATGGCCCTTCCTCCCCAGGTGCAGGACCCTACACTTGCCCTTGTTGAACCTCATTAGTTACCTCTCTGCCCAGTTCTCTAGCCTGTTCAGGTCATGCTGGATGGCAGCACAGCCCTCTGGAGTGCTGGCCACTCCTCCCAGTTTGGTATTGTTAGAGAACTTGCTAAGGATACACTCTGTTCCCTCATCCAGGTCATTGATGAATATGTTTGGGTTTTGTTTATCAAGAAAACACTTCAAACAAGTGAGAAAGGTATGAGAGTAAGTAGGCAGAATTAATTTATTCTGCTTTTGATTCTGTATATACTGGAAAAGCAACAATAATACAAACAATACTGTTCTGAGCTCCTGATTATCCTGAAGGGGTAATTCTAGTTTTGTCTAAAGTGTCCTTGCAAATAAAAACTTTCTCTTATTCAAAAAGCTTAGGCTAAAATACAGGGTGAAGTTTTTAATTATTCAAAAAAATTAAAACTAAGCTACTCAAAATGAAACAATCCATATGCTATTCCAGCATACTGACACCCACAGGGTCTCTAATCACTACAAATGATTAATAAACTATTCAGAGAAATTTTCAAGCTACATAGAGATAAAGGATTACCTCTCCCAGTCCTTCCAAAGCTCTGACAGTTATGAGGTAGCCAACTCCCAAATTTGCAGCTAAGGGAGTGAGCAAAGTGAATATAGAGGTACCAAAGATGCCAAATCCCAGCAACAGCTTCCCTCCAATTCTGCTTGCAAGATATCCTCCTGGAATCTGAGTAATGATATAGCCATAGAAAAACGAACCAAGGATCCATCCCTGAGTATCTGCGTCCCAAGAATACTTTTGCCCCTAAAAAAAAAAGAAAACAAAACAGAACAAAGAACACCCACAATACAGTAAGTTCAAAGTAGCAGTTTCTCTGACCATATTTCATATAACTTTAATCACAAAACTTTCATGGCCTCCTCCCTAGGGTCTCCTTTATCTACACATATCTATACTGTAATCAAAGTTGTGCTGAAAGCTAGTTCAGGTAGTACTAGTTCAGCACAGTCTGTCCAGACATACCTAGCTGAAGTATGAAAATGATCACAAGGTGAAATTTAAATACTTGGGCAGTTAGCCCTTTTTTAAGGTTCAAGCAATTTGGATTAGGTGACACAGGTACAGGCTATGTAGTCTGCATGAGTGTGAATCCCACTTCTGTATCACAGAGTGGACATTCTGTCAGGCTCTATAAAATTGCCCTTCTTGCGGAAAATTCATGGACAGAAAAGCAAACAAGGAGATGCAGATGCTTAAATTTAATGTGAAGGAACAGAGCTGTCAAGGACAGGACTCATAAGGGTAGGTGGAAGAATGGGATAAGCACAGCAGAGGGAAGAGAAGGTTAGTGGACCAAGTAATAAAAGCAAAGATGATAAAAATAAGGAGCCTGAAGCTACGAAGGAAGCCAGGAAGTAGTCATGAACTGCTGCCCAATAAACTGATTTTGAAGTTTGGAATCCCTTCCAAAAGCCCAATTAATGATAAGCAGTATAGATTTCAGAGAAGCAATGGATGGAATCTTCTTCCCATAAAGTTTGCAGTTATAATTTGCTTGTGATAAATAATGAATGACCTCTAAACAAGCAAACAAAATGAAGGGAGGAAGACAGTAAGAGCACTTGGTAGCAAACTGCAGTTATAAGGTGAGATCTATGAAACTCCGAAATAACAAAGCTGGCATTTTTTCATATCCAACAGTTCAGTTAAAAAATGTGATTTTAAGGGTTACTGGAAGAGAAGTCAGAAATAAAGGTTATAAAGACAGTGAAGAGAAAGATATTACATGTTATTTTGAAATGAAATGTCATGCCATTGCGACTGTACGAAGAACAGGCAAATAAGGACAGTGATGTGAGCTCTGACGCAGCTGTAACAGTAACAGTTGATCACTGCCATCTAAAACAGTGAGTCATAATACACTACAAAGTCAGATTAACCAATTTGTAAGGAATAGCACAGACAGGGTGTACATAAAAAACCTGACCCTGAGCACAACATTTAAAAATCAGCTAGTCATTTAAGGCTATTATTTTTAGGACAGCTTTAAAAGAACCACTTACAAGGATATCTGGTAAAGAGCAGCCTGTTTTCTTGCCACCTAAGCATGAGTCATCAAGCACAGACAGTTATTAAAAAGACTTTTACACGTCACATTACAGGACAGTATGTTTGAGACCTCACCGTTGTGTTGCGAGGAACATTTATGGTGGAGGAATGCTCTGGACACACACTGGAAGTTGAATTCTTCACTAAGCTTGTGTTAGGTTCTACCATGTCCACCAGAGCAACACTTAGGTTCACCCGTAGTGCGTAGAGGAGGAAGAACCCAAAAAAGGCCAGTAGTGCTAGATTGTAGCGAGCTGAGCAGCATGCAGGGACTGAAATAAGAGTAAACAAATATATATTTTTTTTAACAGAACCTGACAAAGTAAGAACTGATAACCAGTTTTTACTAATAATGTCAGAAATTTGTGGGCAGGAAAAAACAGGCAAGAAAAAAAGCTAATTATTCTAGACTTAAGGGGGTGTGCTCAATAGAGGTAGAGACTGAGGGGGGGGGAATAATAAATAAAAAAGCCTGCTTTTCTACTGATGTGTAAAACAAATGTAATTCTGGTTTAGACAACTGGTAGCTACCTGGACTAGTGTAGGGGCTGCAGGGTGGCATGTGGTCTGCAGAAATGGATTTAGAAACATGGTTTCAAAAGTCCACTCCAAAATATAGTAATATTTATAGTAATATTTATTCAAAGTAGAACTTCACACTAACAAACACCAGGACTAGCAGAAAGGCTGACATATACATGGGAACGGTTCAAGAAAAACAGAGCTGAAGTAGTGTTTAAAATACGGTTTAAAAGTCATGTCTTAAAGCAGTGGTAAAGAACTGTCATTGAGATTCCAGGCTATTTTCTAGTTTGCTTATGAATGAATATGCATTTGCTGACAGCTGCTCACCAGAGAACATTACCAGAAAGGGGAACAGCAAACACTGCAGAGGCAATGTGAGATGGCAAGTTTGCCAGTTGTCCAGCACACCCTTCTTCTGCCGTTACCATACAAAAATGAAGTTTACAGAGGAAAATTACTCTTAGATTCAGCATAAAATCTGTGTTGTTGCAATCAAGTCGACTCTGTCACCTGTTTAAATAGACATATAACACTGTGCACTGCAAGGCAGTTATTGATTCCCTTCTACAGTAGTACACAGCAGCATTTGGCAGGGATCAGTAACAAGAGATTCAGATCAAAGTTGAGCTGCAACTTGGACAGCACATCATCAGTGGCAATAAATTTTCTGTCTATACAAAATACAGTTTACAGCTCTGCAGATACTCTTCATGAGCTGGGAACACCTGAACTTACTGAGCAGAAATGTTAAATGTTTGATAAACTACTTGAAGAATCTGCTTAATTTACAAATAACTGGGGAGAAGAGTTTCCCCCCTTGTGAGAAAACGATGGTGATAACGGAAAATTTCATAACCTGGATGTCTGAAACTCCCGAAGGGCTGGGGATCAGCACCTGCAGATCTTACATCAGTCTACAGTGACCTCATTTTTGTCTGACTATTCAGAATTCAAATGATTAATAGAACAAGTATAATTGTAAACAGCAGGATTGACTGGAGCTTCAGCGGCTACTGCAGTATGAGTCTTGACTGGCTTCTCTGCTCTGCAGTAAGAAGCAAAAAGCACACTCTGTGGACAAGCTATTGTGAAAGAGACTCTCCCCTCCCCAGTAACTTCCTTGAAACAAGGAATGAGCATGCAATTTTGTCTTTTTCAGTGGGGGCACCAACAGCACCTTTCTGCAAGACAATATTTTTCATGAAAGCTGTAGAACTTTCCCATTTTTTAAGCCTCTAACCCTCAGCAACTTTATGTAAAGCTCATGATGGCTGCCTAAGTTGTCAAAAAGGACATAGAGAGGTTGGATTTGTTATATCCATTTTAGTACACGAGTAATAAGTGAGGCTACTGTACAAACATTCAAAACACCTTCCAGACCTGTGGTAACTGCAAATCTTGCCTCAGCAGCCTTTGAAAAAAAGACATACTTGGTTTTTAAGTGACAGGAAGAAAAGCAGCCAAGATTTTATTGCTTATTTTAAAAACAATGGGCACCAAGAGCAGGAAGTGCTTACTGCACAAAACCTAGTCAAGCAGCTTCATTTTCCTTTATTGTTGTTTAAAAAGCAATTTGCCTTAAGTAGAAATGTATAGTCATATAATTTATAACAATGAATATAATTACAGGCAAAGCTGTGTAACCTTTCCACGGCCGGTATTTGCTAAGGTTAAACAATAATAACAGAAAGCTGAACATCACACCGACAGTGTAACCCTTTCCTTGGAAATGCAGATTAACTGGAACATCCATTACTCTTCCTCTGGAAACCTCTTACTAGCATAAATCTTGTCTGGAGAGCCAACTTCACAGAACACGTACAAGAAATTAAGATAACTGATGACAGATATTTTTTATGGTCTATCAGAAAAATCTAACAAACATGAAGATCTGCAAGTCTGAAACAAATGAAAGCTAAATTATTGCTTCCCTGTCTTTCCAATAAGTGCATTTGTAATACCTGAAAATATTAGATCAAGTTAACAGAACAGCAGTTTCGAGAAGAGTCCAGACGCATTTCAGTCACCCACCTCTTCAGGGTATTGCCCTAATCAAAGAGACACAGACACTCACCCCACTAAAGTGTAAGGCAGCTAACCATGATGCCCAAGGTCTTACCTTGATTGGTAGTCTTGGGTCCTACATCCACGGTTAATTCTGAATTCAGGGACATGATTTATAGTACTGTAGCTATAACTGAAGAAGATTCTTAAACTGCAGTTTAAAAGAAATAGGTCTGTGCAGCAAGTTGCACAGCAGTTAAAGGAAGTTGCTCTTCTGTATTCTTCCTTGTGGGTGAAGTGAACCACCTCAATTGGAGCACGATGCATTGTGCAAACTTAATAACATATTGCTTTAATAACCAGCTTGAACTCGAACTTATCTCTTTCTAGCACTTCTAAGTCATTCTGTTAGCAATCCCTCTTGCTGCAGTTGCATGTTTCCCAAGGAAGTTAGAGTACTTTTACATGGCATACTGAAGACACTTAAAATGTTACTTTACTCTTTACAGTCTGTGCATTCCGGGAAACAAAACATGACAGACAACCCCACAAACATGTTAACTCTGCAGTTAAACCCAGACCCCGTAACAACCCTTCTCACCTATCATTATCTCCGTACCTCCTTCTGCCTTCTTTCCTCTCCATACTTCCGTAACAAGCGATTTAGCCTTACCCGAGTTCTGTCTTAAAGCGACATCCTGCCCTAACCTCGGTGTGCCCAGCAGTCAGAACAGCCCGGCATTCCGGCTGGAACTACCCACTCGTCTTCAAACACCGCGCCCAGGGGAATTCATCACCAGGGCTGCACGCCTGCTGCCCACCCCCCTGCAGAGCACGGAGCTCCGACCCCGGCGGGACCCGGGGCCGTGCCCCGACATCCCCGCGTCCCGGGAACAACCGCACCCGGCGGGGCGGGCGGGGCGGCCCCCGGGGCGGGCGCTGCCCGGGGGAC
>NW_009952052.1:3150940-3166279 GCF_000747805.2 Chaetura pelagica
GTGTTCCCGCACCCGCTGCGGGCCGCGTGTCCCGGAGGAGCGTCACGGCAGAGGAGGGTCCCGTGTTGTGCCTGAGCCCCGCAGCCCGTTCCCGCCGGGAGGGCTGGCGCTGCCGCTGTTGGGGTTCCCGGGAACCGCTCGGGCAGCTGCCCGGGCAGCCTTACAACAGTGAATCGCCGCGTCTGCAGCGCAGGAGCTTTTTGTGCCCTGTGCGTGTAAGATTCGCCGTACCCTGCTCCTGGAGCAAGGCCTTAAAATGCACCGATACAAATGAGCATCATGCCGTATGTAACAGAGCTTTCCTTCCCGGAATCAGGGGCTTTCGAAGCTGACAACAGGGCAGATGTCTTTAAGTTTTACAGGCTTTTACACAGAAGCCTACATCTGCTCATCTGTGCCATTGCTAGGGCTGAGTGCAGAGTCACCTTGGCCACCCTGCCAGTCATCCACTGCAAGCCTTGGCTCTGCCCACACCATCATGCAGATGTGTAAATAACTGCCTGGAAAATTGTGTTTACTGGGAAATGGAAGAACGTAAAAGACTCTTGGTAGCGTATCCAGCTATATCCTTTCACACAAGGTAAATATACTGTGTTTTCAGGTGTCAATTGAATGACTGCAGGTATGTGCCTGTCACACAGTATTACATCTCTGCAAACGTGTGATGCATAGGACTTCTGGTTCTGAAATTCAGCCTGAAAGTGTCTTCTGTGAGTCAAGCTTACCTTTAAGTCACTCTTACAGACAAAAATACAGAAGAAAAAACAATTACTTTAGTCTGTCAAAGCATACATGAAACATATTTTGCAACATTTTATGAGAAGTGGAGATCTGGGTTGTAGTTCTTGAAGACTACTTTTGCATTTCACACATGCCTTACTCCTCTTCTTGGCCTTTCTGTACATACCAGCAGAGACCCACCCCAGTGTGCTAGCACCCAGCCCATGAGGAATGAACTCTGGGGGCCTACGGACCAGGACTGATGAGTTGCACAGGGTCATCAGTACCATCACTTGCATTCACAGACTCTCCCTAGAGTCCTCTCACTTAACACAGGGAGGATGAGGGACTTCAGGGATAGAGTGATAAACAAAGCTTTTCCTATGCTTCTCTCTTTTTTACCTCGCGTTTATTCTCACCAAGGCAAGCTGTGTCTTAATTCTACCTACACTCTCACTATGGGATAATGCCAACAAATCTTCCACTAGCAGGCCACGTGGATTTCTCTGCCCTGCTGCCCCCTCCTGGGATCTTGCAGGCCCTCAGTGCTGAGTGAATCTTCCTCACTTCCTCAGCTTCCTCAGATGCTGCACCAAAAGCCGCTCTATTGTGAGGCTGCAGCCTCACAGACAAAAGGTGACACCACTAATTCTGATGTAGGAGTGTGTGAGGAGCACTGACCTTTGTCACAGCAGATGAGAACACTGTCACTTAGTTCCTGGAGGCCGATTTTGTGTATAACTCTATGTAAACAGGCTTGGTTTGCCCCTGACCAGTCTGCCAGGCAATGCTGGTTGTTCCCTGGGCTCTGCTCTGCCAGGCTCTGTGTCATGCCTGTGATGCAGTCCTGATGTGAAGTATTTGAAGTATTTTCTGACTTGGTTTATTTTTATTTCTAAAAAGGACTGTTTGTATTCAACCCTTTTGCCCTGGTTACTTTCAGCCATGCTCTGTGCTAGGCTGGGGAGGTGGTGGATAGCACTGCTCAGCACACTGTTCCCTTTCCATCCAGCTCCACAGCACGGGAGACGGGAATGGAAAGATTCACACTTCCCTAAAAGCTACCTTGACATTTCCCATGACCAAGCCAGAAAGACAGGCGGCAGCACGTCTTGTGTAGAGCAGTAGATGGCTCTCTTTCCTCTAAAGTTCAGCTGGGAAAAGAAACCGTGGATAGTGCTTGGGTCTTAAGAGAAACTCCAGCCTCGTTCCCTCCGGTGCCACGGCTCCTTAGGGCTCATACTCATTCAGCAGTACAGACAGGATACGGCTGTGGTGATGTAGGAACACATTGCAAACTGTTTCATGCTACCTGTGCTAAATAGAACCATCAACCCTAAATGTTGAAGGTTGCTTAGAAGATAGAGAAGATGGTCTGGGGAAAATATAACAATGATGCTAATCTACATCACAGCATTTCCTCATAGAGCAAGATGTCTCTTCTCTCAGATTATGAAGCTTTACAGAATATAATAAAAGAGTTGTCTGCTTCTGGGTTCTCACATCTGTTTTCAGTCTTCTTAAAAATTAATATATTATCTATGCCTTTTTAAAAAATCTAAATTTTTGAAGTAATGGTGTTCAAGATAAAGAGAAGGAGCAGATAAATACAGTTATAACTCACAATATAAGAAGGACCTGATTATTCTTAAATAACTGGAAGTTTCCTTATATACAGTACAGTATACAGCTTTTTTATGTTGCAGATGCCTAACAAGGATATTTATGTTTTAATCCAAAAAAACTACAAAATGGAAGGCTGTAGAGTTAAGGCATCAGATCATTTGGGAAAGAAAAGATATGCACATACATCCAAACAAAAAAATTCTCAGGTTTCCCACAAGATAGCAAATTGCAGTCAATTCAAAAGGAAAAGAATTAGGATGGCCTTGAACTGTGCAGTCCTTCTACTGTAAAGCTGAATACAAAATCATTACTAAATCATGCATAAGATGATGCTGACCAAATCAGAAATGGTTTATGTGACTCTGGCAGAACAATGTGTTTTCATCTGTCTGGAAATACTCTGTCTCATGCAAATGCCTCAGGGCTCTGTTGCTGCAGATACTCTTCCCTGGGGGTTTATGTTGGGAGGGGAGTTATTAATCATGCTCACTTTTATTATAGTTTGTTAGTAGAGGCACTCAGTGCAGTTCAATTTTTTGGCATTGGCCATGACAGCAAGAAGCTTGGGACTTTTCTCAGCAGCATTGCTTTCATATGGAAAAAAAGGAAGCACATACCATGTCCTCTACAAAGTACACCTTGGGTTATTATGGCAAAGCTCAACTGGATTCAGGGAAGTGGCTGACTTAGGCTTTGTATTGCTTAAATTTTAGTGTAGTGGTAGCCAGTGGAAGTTTAGATTTGAAGTCCTGTCCCAAAAAGCAGAGTCTGTTACCCAGTGTGCAAGGAGCCGGTTCTCACAAAGAGTCAAGGTGCTTGCTTTAATATGAAGTTCTGCACAAAAAGGGGAGCCAGGTCGTATTCCACAAAGCAAGCTCACCTCCCCAAAACTAAGGGCTACTTTTATATGCAGAAACATGTAAAATCACTTTATCTGTGTTTATATTCTGTCACTTGTACACGATTGGTTAACAAGTTCTTTGCTTCCATTTATGGCAACTGTGCTTAAAAATGTTACTACACATGCTGAAAGAGTAGGGGGCTTTTTGTTAATAGAGGTCCACTCTGACCTATGGGTGGGTATTTCAGTGTGTTAATAGTATATTAATATTCTAATGGTATGTTAGTACAATGAATCCAATTAGTTGGTGTTCTCTAGCTAGTGCTCAAGGCTATAACCAAGATGAGTTGTGAGGAGTGCTCCTTTCCATCCCTTTAATCTGTCTTGCAGGCCTGTTTCTCAAGGACAGGTTGTTGACTACAAGGGATGTGTTTTTCTGTAATTCTTAGTGTTTCAGTATTATGTAAATTCTTGTTTTTGTTCTACATGCCTCTTTGTTCTCTTTTATATGATTTTTCCCAAAAACTTTACCTACTTCAATTAATAACTGACATCAGAAGTACAGGAAATCTTGATGCCTAGACTACCTTACTTAAAAGTATTCTTCCTAGAGAGCATACGAGTAGCAATGGTGCTACTGTGGACATTTCCTATTGAACAGCTGGTCTCTCTTCATGGACTCACACTTCTCAATCAGTGGCATTTAGTTTTACTTCTGCAGTGAATGCTGAACCTCAGGCAAGAGGATGCAGTGGGGCTTTGTGGAATCTCCTTTCTTTTAGTTATGGTTATTTCCTCAAGTATAGAAGCCATGAATATCCTTATGGAAAAGGGTAGATTCCCCATCACTACTGCCTTTCAGCCCTGTGGATGAGTTCTGTATTTGCTGGGTTAATGGATTTAAATGCTTCACTGTGGGTATATGGAATACTAAGGGTATGAGCTGGAGAGCTCACTAAGATGTGCAGTTCTTTTGTCAATGGGCTTATAAAACATATGAACAGCTATAATGTGTCAAACCAATTGTCCATTTCCCTCAGTATCCTTTCTCTCACAGCAGTCAATAGCAAATGCTGAGGGAAGGACTTGTACAGACCACGCACTGGGTTATACTTCCTCTGAACAGTCTCTGCATGTTTGGATACAGTGACTGGTGACTCAAGCCCTTTCTGAGCTGCATGTGGTACCTCTGTACTTATTAGTACCTGACAGATTTGCCTGTGAAGAATTTATGCCTTTTTTTTTTTTTTTTAACCCATGTGAAATTCAGTATCCATGTTCCCTGTGGCAAGGAGTTCCACAGCTGAATTAAATGCTATGGACAGTAATGTGCCTTTACAGTCTTAGCCTGAGAATGTTCTGGGAAGAAATGTGTATTTTCTGTATCCCTGTTGAAGGCTTACCAAGCCCTGTGCACAAAGCCACAGAAACATTGACTTTTAAGGCATCATACTAGTGGAGAGGCAAGTGCTGAATTACTAGGGATTTACAGGTTTCGGGGTGTATTTATGAGCTACAGTGGTGTGCATAAATGTTGTACTTACGCTTTCAGCTGTGTGGCTCAGTCTTGCAAAACCATGCCTGTTTTACCTGCCAGATGCCAGGCTAGAATGAGTCATTCAACAGTTTTCACCCCATGATGTGGTGCATTATAATACTGCAACATTAAGGCTGTTCAGATCTGTGGCAAAACAAAATTCATCTGAATTATCATGTCATGAAAGATGGAATGATGAGGATAAAAGATGCTGGTATCTCACAGGTTATCTCAATAGATTATGCCTGCTGAGAACTTGATTGCTAGCTGGATTTGCCAAAGTCTTGGAACTGCACAAGAATATGCTGCAGGTGTCACTGAAGTGTTTTCTAACTTTATTTGAATGTGAATGATACGTTAATGTTAAAAGTTAATGATAACATGTCTAAAAAAATATTTCCAGTGGCAAAGAAGCTTTACTTAACCTTAGAAGTGCTGACATGTGCAAACTTGCATTATGTGTAGTAGGTGAGAGATCCTGAAAAATAATTTTTCTCTTGTCAGTAACTAAGTAAATAGTTTTTGGAGAGATCTCAAGAAAGCTGGATGGAACCCATCACACAGGATGGGATTAAGTGCATTTTTTATGCTCAAGGGACACAATATGCCACTTAGTAACTGATACTCTCTTGCATAACAGCGAATCTAGGAGACTTGAAAACGTGTGTGATAGTGTGGGAACCTTTAGACTGGTTGGGGAAATGTTCTTTAAATACCCTGCAAGTATTTTTCTGCTTGCTGAAGATCATAAAGCCCCAAGGGCTAGAAGTATAAAAGATGGAAGTAAAGTGTATTTGTATTTTCTCTGCAGTCCATGTCAGGGTGTAAACCTTGCCTAGACTCTGTTGGTGTCAACACATCCACATTGCTCAGGATCGCTCTTGGGAGAGCCTGGCCATGGGCACACTGAATATCATTTGGATTGAAACCTGGCATGATGCCTCTCACATAACCCTCTGTACCTGCTCACTCAGAGATATTTCTAGTGGGCAACAAGTGACATACTGTGATACCTCACAGGGAGAGCTGTAACAGTGGTATCACAAGCTCTGCTTCCTTACCACCAATCCTCATTTTTATTGTATTAGGCAAAGTATGAGCTGTTTGTCATGTTGTCAGAATTTCTGTTTACTAGAGCAGGGGAAACAAAGCAATAGTAATTACTGCAGTCATTCAAATAGCAGCCTGGTTGTGGTTTGCATTATTACAATGAAGATGAAAATGTATGAGTATTGCAGATAAGCATAAGTAAATTGCAGTTGGAATTTTTTAACAGCTCTATTTTAGACATAATAAGGAATGGATTTGCAAACTCCTGAGCTCTGTATCATCTAACCATCAGGTCTTGCAGCAGTCTCAGTCCTTGGATGTTTTCAAGATCTTTTTGGATAAAGCCCTGAGTAACCTTGTCTGACCTCATTGCTCACCCTGCTTTGAACAGTGGGCTGGATTACATGTCTTCTGAGTCTGCCATGAACTTCCTTGTGATCCTGTGATCCTGCAACCCCTCTCAGGAGTAAAAAACATCATATGCACTAGGTGTTTTAAATATAGTTTGTTTGTTTTTTTAATATCTGAAGTAAGTTACTGCTAAGGAATGAAATGAGAAGAAAAGAAGAAACTCCCTGAGCTACTGTTAGTGGTCAGAAAAATCACAGAGTGACTTTTTAGCCTAAAAACCCGGCTAGGAGGCCTTAGAAAGGTATCCAATATAGGACACATTTCAGACCTATGACAGCATTTTCCAAACATTCATTTGCTACAGTAAGTTTGGAAAGATGTAGTTCTTGTGTCCACACCCTCTTCATTTAAACAGAACCGCTGCTGTGGGTTGTTGGCAATGGAACAAGCAGTTGCTTTTTCAACAGCTTGAATGAACATCCTATAGTGGTATTACTCATGGGCTAAATTTATCTAGACTTGGGCTTATTTGGTGACTTGAAACATGAAACCTTTTTTCAGGTCCTTCTTAATCACTGAGATGGGACTCCTCACTCTCCCTCCTTTCCTGTAGGCAGTATGTGGTAAGAGTTACTCCTCTGGGAGAGATAACTGGTATTTACCTGTGTCTAAACTGAACAAAAAGTTTTGTGCAAGTTTTAGAAATAGTTTCAATGTATTTTAAAAAAAATAATTCTTAATCACTTCTGTCTATAGAAGCCATTTTAGCTGCTACATAACTGATTCTGTATGAACCAACTTGCATAACATGAGGTTGACTCTCATGTTCTGTGTCAAATGGATGTAATCTAAAATAGAATGGAGGTTCTGAGAGGTTTTAGCTGCATAATTAATGTCTACCTACCTCTACTCTAAATGACTATTGCTTCTTGATACCACAGTGGAGTTGTTTGAAAAGTGAAGGATTTTTTTAATTATTTTTTTTTTTTCAGATTTAAAAAAAGGACAAACTAAACATTGTCACACTTTTAGCTTTTGACCAATTTCCAAGCAGAAAATGAGTTTTTCATTTTTAGAAAGAAAAGACTGTACTGCAAGAGATCAAATCCTGCAAAAACTTTTCATATTAACAACTATTTCTAATTCTGTGGGGGTTTTTTTTGGCTTTTTTTTTTTTAATGGTGTTGACCTTTTCTAGACATGTCAAAATGGAGGAAACCAGGACTGAAATAGTGTAGTCTCTACTGTTAGGTGCTTTTCTTTCCTTCTATGCCAATTCTATTTGGGAAGCAGATCCCTGCTTGTCCTTTCTGTGATACATTAGTCTCTGTGTATGATTTTGATCCCTCAGCTCAGGAGGGGACATCATAAATTTTTTTCATGCTCCCTGGAGATCTCCTAGCCTGATCTTTGGTAGGTCATGGAGTACAGATTTTCATCGAGTTGCTCCTCTATTTAGCCTAATTATTTGGTTTAGCCTTTGGAAAAAGGCATTCAGGTTTGATGGGAAGACATAAATAGAAGTAGCAGCAGCCTCTTTCCTTGGTAGTGTATTCAGGATGGTAACCTCTGTTGACAGTATGCGACTCTTTTCTGGTTTGGATTTGATTGACTTTAATGCTTGGCCATTAGTTATTTTTACACTTTTCTCCCATTGATCAGCACCTGATATTTTCTTCCTATGAAAGTGTCATGGAGGGACTGTCAGTCTTCTCTCTGATGAGTTAAAATATACATCTCTAGTCTGTTGGTTTAAGTCGTTGTCTCCACAGCTTCAGTTACTTTTGTGTAAAAATGTGAGAAATGAGATTTTTCTACACTACAAATTGCTCTCAGGTCAGTCTGCTTTTGAAAGGAAGCTGCCTCTGCCTACAGGGATACACTGGTCCATAAAACAACTGCTGTACTAACATACCCTTTTTATGAGCGGATGAATGTTGTAAATAACTATTACAGAAACACACATTCATTAAAAAATCTGTCAGTTTTTAATGTACTTCATTAAAAGTAAAGTTACAATGTATGAATGTGTGTGTTCCAGAATGCTGTGATACACTTACTACTCTATGACATTATAGAAACACTGGTTTTAGAAATTCCTTTTTAAAAAACTGTAATTTAAATTTACAGTTTAATTATAGGCTATAGCTTAGTATAATTGAATCCTCAGGGAATTCCCACCTTCTTTAAAATGAAATAGTGTTAACACAAAATTAATCATTTAATAAAAGTAAGGATTTTCTTGGCTTTGTCAGCATTATTTGCAATGGGGAGGGGTTGCACTGACTTTTTCAAAACCCTCAGAGGGCAAAGGGAATAAAAGTGGATAGGATAAAATTATTTATGTAGCTTGGTAAATGGAATTTCGTCACGTACAACTGTAAAAAATGCTGCTCTAGGAAAACAGATTTTTGAGATCAACCTGTCATCATTTGTGAAAGTTTTAAACTTGTCTCACTTTCATAAATACAGCATGTTTGTATATGTTTTTAAATGCCCCTATGGTATGGTTAAACATTTCACAATCAGAGAAAACTTCTAAAATAAAATAAAATTAAGGCATAAAATCTACTTCACAATAAAAAAGGCATTTAATAGACCTGCTTCCTAAATGTATCATATGTATCAGAGATACAGTGTATCAATCAAAGTTATGGGGCTAAATGCAACAATCAATCCAAGCACACTCAGTTCTTTATATCACAGTTACAGAGATTTGAGCTGAGAGTCTGTTTTGAGGATGTCTGCAGAGGAAATCTGAAAATTCAGGTACACATAAAAACCTGTTATGGATATCACATATTTTTGCACCTTGAAGGACTTTCAGCACATCAGCACCAAGAACATAGGGTCATTTCACAGTAATTCATTATGGTTTCACAAGATCTATCAACTGCCAAGAGCTGTTCTGGGAAAAACGGGGGACAAGGTCCTCATTTTCATTCCATTATAGCCTTTCTGCACTGCTCAGTCGGTTCAAATGGGGTGTAATGCCAGGGAACTTGCTAACTGAGGATTGTCTTTGCTGTAGGGAACTTCTGTGTGTATCATTTGCAGATTTGCTCCTCAGAATTTCACATTTCCCAGTGTATAATTTTGTCATTCCTTCTTTAATTCTCTTTCTTTTGGAGTCTTATTTCTAAAGGTGGATCTCTCAAAACATCATGAAGTTTTAACCATGATGTCCTTCTACATTCAGTGAGTTTACTCAAAGAAAGTACTTTTCCTCGATGGTGTATTTCAAAGCACACATACAATGCAATAATACAATATTTACAGATTTGAGCACATTATTTTTTTCATGGGTATGATTAAAATGTGCAGGCATTTAAATAATAAAAAGTAAAACATAAGCATATAATTCCAAGAAAACAAGCTCTTTCTATGCTATTTAACAAAGAAGCTATTTTTCTCCTATTTGGATATTGCTTGCTTATCCCAGCCTTTGAACAAATAGAAACAAAATCTGGTACCTTCAAATAGACTCTCATCCAAAGCTTGTAAAAATTAATGTCTGTCTTTAGGTTTGATTAATTGAATACTCCATGGGGGCACTTAAGCTATCTTACATGCTCTGGAGATAACAAGATATATTTGAACTATTTGAACTATTTGTCTTGACTCCCTGTTTAGACATTGAATAGAAATTGGTAATTTTAGGATGGGTTTCACTTGACTAATTGAGAAGGCCACTTTTGAATGTCTGCTTGTTCAAATGTCATCTTAACGAATCATATAAATCTGATCTGAATAGTGCCTACTTCATTCCATTGTCTATCCAGTGAATGTAAATAGTTGTAGAGAATCGCAGAGTCCACAACCGACCAGGCTGAATCCTACCCACTGTGCCTGGAGTAACAGTTCAAGTTGGAAGTGAATTTGCTAATAACATTATTTTTTTAAGAAAGATGTCTTCAGGTACTAGGGAAAAAAAAAAGATCTTAATCACAGTGCAGACCAGATTTTCATGCAACTCCACCCTGATAGCTCAGGGCAAGTTTCAGTGTGTGGCACACCCTTCATCAAGGTAGTGCAAAACTTTTTGACACATTCTATCACCAGAACCAGCATCAGAAGTGCTAGTACTAAGCACTTTTGGGAGAGCTTTATATCCTATGCTTCTTTCAGTACTTTCCAGCAAACACAAATGTTTCAGGCTTACATCCAAGCAGGGAATGTGCCCTCCTTTTACCATGGAATGATCTTCCACCCACCTATTTTTAGTATTCACTATAATTCTTGTCCACTCACTATGAGTGATAAAACAGACTTTTGCTTCCTTCTGAGTTCCATGAGCTGCTGAATCACAGTTTCTGTTAGGACCTCATCCAAAGCCTATTGAGCTTAATTAAAAGATTTATCCACCCCAAAATAAGCTTTGTTGGAGGCCTTGAGTTCAGTGATGCGTAAGGCAACTGGCTAAGCTTTTAAAAAGATGGTATATTGTGCTGGAAGAGACTATAGTGATCTTCCAGTTCAAGTTTCCACATAACATAGCTCTTCATATTTCCCTGAATTTGCTTCATTTCATGGAAATATACTTTGTTTGCACTGCAATCTGGTTGAATGCCTGCTGAATCCCTCTGAATATCTGACTAGGCATGGCAGACCTTCAAGCTTAAAGACTAATGCTAAAAGCAGGACAGTGCATTGACCACTCAAGTCCTCAGTTTTGTAATTTCTGCTATTATTTTCTGCAGTGTTTTCAGTACTATAGTGCTTAGGTTTTTTTCATTTACCGAACAGTATTATTTTCTGTGTGTGATATTTGAGAAAAGCAGACTTTGCTGTGTGGGTGTTTATTTCTAATCAATCTTCATACAATAAGTAGAGCTCACTAGGTGCTGCCATCCCTCTTATTTTCCAAAGCAGAAGTTGCTTTCTGGACTCATTAAGGAACCATTCCAGTTTTCTGTATTTACATAAACACATTTTCATTTAGAGTATACCTAGGCTGCAACCCAGAGATGTGATTTCAGCTGATACTGGTACCTATATTTGGGCTAGACTTGAACTAAGTTGGATAGGAACAAACAACAGTACAGTTATTAGCTGCCTGAGACCATAGCCAGTGCTGTAGATGACTTTTTCAGCCTTTACAGGCTCTGTTTCAAGAGACCACGAAGGATTAGCAAATTAGGCTCCTGAGGAGAAGTAAGAGGGGTAAAAGTGCAATTTTCATGGTGGTGATATCACAGAAGGGTGTAAAACTTGTGTTTGGCAATGCTTGCTGAAGTCCAAAATATGAAAATAGAACAGAAAGGGATTTTTTAGCTAGCTTCCCTGGTTGGCATACTGAAAACAACAACATCTTGTTTTACCTCCAAAATTTACTCCAGGGTATCCACTTCACTTGCTTGGAGCAGTTGAAGATCATTAAATCCTTTCATGCCAGGTTATACTCTTTCAAAATTATTCCTGTTATGAAAACGTCAGGTCCAAAACAAATTTCCCTCACATGGTGATCTCAACAAATTGCTGTGCAGCTCCCTGCCTCCAGTTCTGTGCACAAATTAGTCTCTCAACTGTTTGTCAGAGCTGGGCATTTAATGTCTACTTAGGCCTGAGACACTGCCAAGTGGTTGATTCTGTGGCCTTGAACATGACGCATAGCCCGGCTAAGGTTTGTTGTTTAGTTAAACACAGATCTCCTAGCAGTTTAATAAGGCTAATGGAATCCGTTTCATTTGCCTGCTCTGCATGGACAGGTATTTTTTTAGTTGAGGATGTTCTGTGCCTTCTAACAGAAGCTGGTGGGTATGCACAAACTTTTCATATGTAGGCACCCTTACACTGAAATTTGACCAGTTTAGCACAAAATGAAGTGCTACTCGTTTTTGTTTGAGTCACCAGTCTGAACTAGATCAAAATAAACAATGACATATAACTGCATAATAATGTAGACAACCGTAAATATTTATGTGATAAATTATGCTTACCTGAAACACAAGTCCAACAGAACAAATACTTGCTGAGTGCGAATAGGACACCAGCTTAGCCCTATTCCCTATAAGTCTTTAAGTCTGCTTATGTGTCCCTCAGGGGTCAGTACTGGGACCAGTGCTGTTTTAACAGCTTTGTTGGAGACATGGACATTGAGATTGAGTGTATCCTCAGCAAGTCTGCTGATGATACCAAGCTGTGTGGTGTGGTTGACACCCAAGAGAGAAGGGATGCCGTCCAGAGAAACCTTGACAGGCTGGAGAGGTGGGCCAATGCCAACCTCATGAAGTTCAACAAGGCCAAGTGCAAGATCCTGCACCTGGGTTGGCACAACCCCAAGCACCAACACAGGCTGGGGGAAGAATGGCTGGAGAGCAGCCCTGAGGAGAAGGACTTGGGAGTGGTACCTGATGAGAAGCTCGACATGAGCTCTCAGTTTAAAACCATTAAGCTGGGGAGGGGCTTTTCATCAGAGAAGACGGTGATAGGATGAGGGGTAATGGTTTTAAACTGAGAGAGGGGAGATTTAGGTTAGATATTAGGAAAAAATTCTTCACTGTAAGGGGGGTGAGGAACTGGAATGGGTTGCCCAGGGACGTTGTTGATGCCCCATCCCTGGAGGTTTTTAAGGCCAGGTTGGATGAAGTTTTGTGCAACCTGGTCTAGTGGTAGGGGTCCTGCTCTGCTCATGGCAGGGGGGTTGGAACTTGATCATTAAGATCTCTTCCAACCTTAATGATTCTGTGACTCTGTGATTGTTTTCCAATTACTCCTGACCCATTTTTATCCTCTGTGTGCAGAGGAATGTGCAGAGCAGCCTTGAAATACAGTGTAGTTACATCATACAGTGGCTACGGGGCTGAAGTTGGTGTAACATTTCCTTGTTTTACCTCTTACCTGCCTGTGCTCCACAGTTTCCTATTTACATACTGTGCTTTTCGAGGCTGTGTTGTAAACAGGACCACTGGAATGAGCTATGCTGCTAGAAGTAAACCTGTCTCCAGAAGAGCTGTATGGCACAGGCTGCAGAGTGGAGTTGGGAGGGCAGCAGAGCTGGGAGGTACTGAGTAGAACATGGGAGAGGGAGCTTCTGGGGGTGGCTTTTTCATGGGACCCATCACACAGGATCACTCACTACTCCCTGTGCTCTTTGGGCACCAAGAAGGAGCACATTTGGTAAAAGTATGTAAGAGTTGAAGTGGTGTTTTGGGGAAATCACAACTTATGCTACAATGAAAATTAGCAGCTGCAGAGAACTTTTGAAAATCAAGACATTGTAGATGCTCGTAAGACAACTTAAAACTATGTTTGAAGTGGGCTGTTATGTATTTATGTTCTCTGCTAATTGGGAACTTACTGAATCCTTATGTACCACATCTGATTAGTAAATGGCACATTCAACCATGAAATCCCTCTATATGTACCTACATCATAGTATATTCTGTTTGGAAATGAAATTATGAAAGGGGCTTTAACTGTCTTCTGACAAGGCAGAGGGAATCCGAGGAAACTCCATGTTGGATTAGGAAGGGAATGAAGGGAAGTATGTTCAGAGGACTTGGGCCTTCAGAGATCTCCAAATAGTAGGATGATCCTCCATTAATTTAACATCTTTGTATACCTTTAAGAAATGGAGCTTGCATGTTGTTATGGAATGGCAGCTAAATCTTAAATTTCTCTTCCTCCATTTCTTATCAGTGACAAATTTATTCAGGACAGATGAAATCCTAATATTGATAATCCATTTCTTCTCTCACTTAATGCTGTAGGAGTCTTTTATTGGTATTTTTGTAGAAGAAGAGATCAAATAAACATACAAAAGTACATTTAAATAGGAAATTAAAAAAAAAAAAAAAAGAAAGAAAGAAGAGAGTCCACAATACTGTCGCACAACTGGGCAAAATCTGTGGCATTTGCAAGCACTTTCATTAATGGACTTTTGAGCTACCTCCATACTAATGAATTAAGCAGTGCCAGCAAATGTTCTTGGGACTGGAAGTTGATTGTCTCTACCCTCAAGTTGACCTTGGCATGTTTTGCCCTGGCCAGCAAGTGCTCTCTTGAACAATTTGGGCTGAGGTTTGGGGGCTAGCATTGACCAAGTGCTTGCTGGCCACCAAGTCTGGACATGGCCACCTTGTTTCGGAGCATGTGAGAGCTGATTAGTAGTGACAGGTACGACGGAGTGCCAGAGACTGGAGAAATGTGTACTGAGTAGCTTTACCATCTCTGGCTGGGGTGCTTGGGATGCAGCAATACTTGTAAGCGTTTTTTCCCACCATCTCCAAGAAAAGGAGTGGCACTGACTGATCATCTTCCCTACCTGTTTCTTACAGCAATGAGTTAAGAACTTACAAGTAACAACAGCAACAGCAAACATCTCTCAAACTTTGCTTCCTCACGTACTGTTTGCAGGTGAGGAGGTGCTAAAACTGACCTTCCAGGCATCAGTTTTGCTCGATGTAATCTCACAATCTTCTCCAGTCTACAGAGGGGGCACCGTCTCTCCTGTCACTACCAAGCCTGGTGCTCCAAAAAGAATGAGCAGAGGTGAGAGAATTTACAAAAGCAAATTTAAAAGATCTGAAAAGACTTCATGATTGCCCGGGATACTGTTAAAGCACAGCGTTTATGAACATTTACTGTTCATACTTGGTTTTCACAGGAGCAAAACATGATGCTTCTATTCAGGGCTGTAACTGCCTGGGTTTAGTCTGAGCAGCCCCGCGCCGAGGACGGCAGCCCGAGGACTGGGTGGGATTTCTAAATGGATTAGACTTGTGCAGCGATGAAGCAATTCAGAAGAATCAATACGTCGTTGGATGCGTCTTTTCTACAGAGTAACAACGAACGTGCTAAAGGAGAAGAACCTCACCCGAGCTGCCTCGGTGCGCTTTTGGACTCTGAAAGTGGGTTAAGATGCATACGAGGACATGACCTTATTTTGCAGATACTGGGCACAGAGGACAGCCCAGCCACAGCTACATTACCAATCTTTTCACGTCTAAGGAGCTACGACGCTCCCTGCGTTTCTGCCAGCATCGTTGTCCCCGTTCAGACCCACAGCAGTTCCCGCATCGCCCCGAGCCCCGGAGGGCTCCCCAAGCCTGCAGCGCGAAGCCTCGCCGAGGGACGGGCAGCTCTGGCCAGCAGTGCCGCTCCGCTCCCTGCTACAGGCAGGAAACTTCACTCTCGGAGTTTATTTTGTTGGATGTCGTCTTTGCCTGGCAACCTCCCCCCCCCGCTCCCCGGCTGCGTCCGCCCCGAGGTG
>NW_009952052.1:3166746-3208000 GCF_000747805.2 Chaetura pelagica
CATCACCTCCAGCCTGGGCAGCTGAGCGCGGCGACGAGAACTGAGCAACGTGTATCCTACCGCGTTATGTGGACGCAGTTACTTTTTGGGGGGTCATGTTTCACTCCTTGCCCTTTCTCTCTCTGCCCGTTTGGATTTTCTAGACCTGTGTTCCTGGTGGCAGCTCCCTGGAACATCAGGCCTGGAGCAAACGTGACTGTCGGGGTGGCTCTGCTGCCGGACAGCCCAGCGCAGGTCACCGTCAGGGGAGAAGTGAGCAGAGATAACAAGACCATCTTGAGCAGGGAAATGGTCTTTGAGAAAGGTAAGAGAATGGAGTTGGCCTGGAAAGCATTTAGATTTGCTTTCTTCCCAGAAATATTTTGTTTCTCCCAAAATATCTCAGCTTCTGAACAGTACTAAAAAAGGAACTCTGTTTTACCAAGTAGAGGTCACTTACAGGAAAATAATCTTGTACTCTGCTGGCTCCGTGTGTAGGTGGGTGCCTGAGCTGGTCAACGAGTGGTTGCATGGACATGCAACTCATTGTAAACTCTAAAAATAATCAGGTTAGTAGCAAAGTGTGATGGATGTGCAGTGGCTGAGGAGCTCAGAGGTGCTCTGGTCAGTGTACTGGGGCCACTGAAGAATGAGTAGAGGAGGAAGTGCTCACTGGTAGGCTTGGTAAGGTGCAAAGTGGAAGGAAGTGGAATAATGGTAAGGGTGGAACAAATAAGGTGACAAAGCATCTGAAGCTGGCTGCCTCTCATGCCCTAAGGAACAGAGAACCTGATGACAATAGGAAAGTGCAAATGACTGTGTCAGACACAGTTATTTGAAAACTCTGTGCATTGGGGGAAACAGAAATTGTTAAGGATCAAGACCTGAAGCGTGGGACAGGTTGTTGATAGAAGTAAACCTGAGAGCACACTTTCTTCCTGTTGAAGTCTTATAGTTAATATGTCTTAATTGGAAACATCACACCTTCATTTCAAAGCTTTCATGAAAGCCTACCTCACTTCACAACCTGTAGAGACAGCTGAGGCTTTGAGCATGATGGAGAGCATTTGGCCAGATCAAAAAGTTCATGGCCCCATGATGCAGAAAAGTGTATCTGATAAAAACTTTTCTTGCCACTTCAAATATTCTACAAAATTTTTCAGGAACTATGCACTGGCAGGTTTTACTTCAGATGGAGTATTATTTATCCACCCTAATCTTCTGTTGTTATCAGAACTGTGAACTTGAGGCAAATTTCCTGTAGTGCCATGTCTTATGTTGGGGGAGAGCAGACGAACCATTTCCCATGCTAATTAAAAGAAAAAAAAGAAGAAGAAAAAAACCAGAGTATTAGTTCTTTATTTAAATTTATACACCTGATCTCCTAGTGTCCAAATCTAACACTAGTAGTTGTGGTGATGTATGCCTAAGGCAATTACATTAGGAGGATGGATTTGCTAGCACCTAAATCTGCATGCAAATAAAACACTGGCTGTCATGCCTACGATCTTTAATCTTAAGTCTCCATAACACACTTCATGCCATATTTAGCTTTTGCTTTTTCAAAAGTACAGACCAAGCTTGTTGGACCAGATATAGCAGAGGATTCAGTAGTGTATAAGCCAACATTCTTACTCTGTGGAGAAAATAACTGTGATATATTTATTATGCTATTAGTAGTGAGCTTGCCTTTTTAAGTTCACAAGTCTTCTCCAAACCTTTCCTGGCAGTATTTTGATAGCAAGCTAAAAACAAAACAAACCCAAATCAACTGATTTATTTTTTTAAAAAGAAAAACTGTCTTCTCTTTTTCTACCTCTAGCTATACTGGCTTTTATTTCCTGCTTCAGTTCTGCTTAACATCAAGTTCAGGGAGCCTTACATGAGTTTCATCCGCTCTGTTGTTCTTTTCAACACTAAAAAGCAGACAAGCAACTGGTAACTCCAAGCATGTGAAAATATGTGAATGTCTCTATCGGCACAGCACACAATGATGCTTGAGTTGGGAGTTGCTGAAGTCAGAGGGAACAGGGGGTGATCAGGAACAAATACAACATTGTATCAGACTGAATACAGTAGAGGAAAAAGGAGAAATGCTATAGTGCATTACTTGAAGTGCATGGATTTATTGTTAATTTTTAATATTTTTTTCTGTCTTTGAAATATATATTTGAATTTCCTATGCTTTTTACTTGGTAAATGAAACAGCAAGAAAATAAGAAAGGTGCTGAGATTCAGTATATCCCCTCTTGCTAAAATCTTAACATCTATTATGTTGCCATACAATTTTTTAATTCAACTTATATGCTTTGTTAGTCATTTGTTCTCTGTGAACAGAACTGCTATGGGCTGGGAGCAAGGGAGCTGCCCTAAAACAGAGGCTGTAGTGTTGAAGGGCTGTATCTGAAGGTGCTACAGGAGTGTTTCAGTTGTGAGTAGAGCTACTGAGAGAGAAAGCAGTTTGTTAGAATAATATTCTAAAGCTTTTAATTTTTCACTGAAGAACAAAACAACTTTATGATAAAGTATGTAGTGATTTTGTTGTAGCTGTGTTAATCTAAGAATGTGACCAAAAGAAGACTGGAGGAGGTTTTATTAGGCCAGCTGTTGCAGTTGAAGGAAAAAATCCAAACATATCTCTAGGCACACAACATCTTCTTCAAGTGACATAATTGCTACATATATTAGTGCCCAGAAAATGTTGCTTTATCTGTGACTTTGGCCCATTAGGTTACACAGGGTGACTAATACAGTGGTATTACTGTTCCTGTGGTGCACAAGTTTGATGACTTTTATTGCCATGTCTCTATGCAAAGAAAGTGTTAAGGGAAACAGGGTGTATCTGAAGTTGTTGACTGTGCTGGATATTCATAAAGCTGGAACTGATTGACTACCTTGGTTAGGCTGCAAATTCAGTGGCACTGTTGCCTAAGCTGGCTCAATTCTGCTCTGTATTTTTCCTTGCATGGTGACAGCAAAAGCAGGGGATTAACTGCTTTGCAAAACTACTCTGACTGAAAAATAAAGTTTTTATTTTCTTGAATATTTTTTTAGGCAGACAAATTCCCTGGTTCAGTGTGCAAACATTTGTTCTGATGGAACTGGGAGAGGTTCAGATTTGGAAATTGGATGCTGGGACAGAAGACAGGCTGAGGAGAGCATTTTTATTAGTGCTGAGTACCTAAGTGTAAGAGCTATTACATGCCTATCTGGCAAAGTGCATCTGCAGTTGCTTAAAGTTAAGGGTATGTTCTGGTTCTCCAGCAGAAGCTTAATATGGTACACGTATGTACTGGTCTAAATTTCTGAGCTAGCTCCGTAAGAGGACCTTGTTGAATTAGAGGCACAGTTATTTTTTCTTCTTATCCAGCAACTCCAGATTTATATAAGAAATAGAGTGCTTGTGCTATGCTGAAGGTTGATGAAGTGTTCACCGTTTTAATGTTACCGGAAGTGGAATTTTGATATCTGAGTGATTCTTGGGAAATTGTCAGTTAGAGAAAGGCTTTAGCAGTGGAGGTTGATTTACATTTTTATTGTGCTTTTCATATAACAAAGAGAACATAAATATGTTTATTAATAAAGGGGATAGTTGGTATTCTTTGAAGTGAGAAAGTGTACATACACATGAATTTCAAGAAATGCTGATATTTTGAGCTTGGCTCAGTATTCCAGAATCCAAAAGTACTGCAGCAAGGGAGATTGTTTAAGACCAATGTCTTAGTAGAGAAATTAAGTTAATTAGATTAAATATAGTGAAAACAGACCGACTGAATTATTGCAAGCAGGATGTTGCTGCTACAGGTAAACTTTCTGTGAACACGCACAACCAAAAAAAAAGGTCAGTGCGTCATCAGGGGAGAATAAGTTTCCATTGCCTCTTCTGTACTCCAGAGCAACACAAAGCACTAACTAAAGCTGTTTCTGTGCACTGTATCAGGCCTTGACACATTTTCTATAGAGATACAGTATCAGAGTGATCCTCACCCTGATCTAAAATGACTGCAGAAGATCACAGTGGCTTATGTGCAATTCGAGCTGTTGGGTTTTCTGGATCAACAACAAAAAAAGTAATGATGGGAATAAGAGGCAGGCAAGTTAAATTTTATGCACGAATGGGTTGATTTTCAGTGATTATAGTCAAGGGTGACTCTTGCCATGCATATTTATCCAGGCTTTGATCAATAAAGATGTAGTTTGAATTGGCGAGAAATGTTGTCTTACAGGGTGTGCTCCCTAGATATTGCAGTGTGTGTTAGTGTATGAGCAACTTTATACCTTAATTGCAAGAGTTTCTGAAAAGTTTTTTTTTTTTTTTTCCTTGATACTAGGATGATTTGGAAGGAGTAAGCAGCTTATAAATTAGAAAAGCAAATAAGTTATAAGAAAAGCTTTTCTGTGTAATTAGGTATCATCATTTACCCAACTGCATGAATGTTTTTAGTTCTTAACAATAAGATTTAGTTACAACTTCTGGTGTTTAAGGTACAACATCATGTATATAAGGCACAGTGAGCAAGAACTTCTTTGTCAATGAAAGAATCTGGTTTAAAATAACATGCAGAGTTTGGGTTCCCTTTAAATTACTTGTACATGTTAATTAAATTTGCACTACTTTTCTGTACTTCTAGAGGGGAGTAAACGTACTTCTAATAGAGGTTACTGAGCTAGAGCATGATAAACACTCAGCTAGGATTTATGAGACATGACAGAGTTTGTGAGAACGTCTGTCAAGCTCAGACATGTAGTGATCATCCATGTAGGCAATGGGAAATCTGCTTTTACCAGAGGGCATGTTTTGCATACTTAATAATGTGGTTCTGACCATGTAAGTATGGGAAACAGCAAAAAAACATTAGGAACAGTAAGTTGTAAAGTAACAGCTACATGGGAGTGAATGGCCTAAGTACAACAGTTCCTTTTGTTAACCTTGAGTTGCTTTATTTCAGAATAAAATGACTGACTCATTGGTGACCACAAAGTCTGTGCTGCGAATCTGTGGAGTGAAGGGTTTAGTTTAGGGGCAGTTTAGTGGTACAGCTCCCCTCTGACTAATTCTGCATCATTGCTTAAAACAGCAAGGGAGGAGGAGAGCCATGATTTTGTATCCATAATCTCCACCTCCAAACATACTGTGTCCTGGTTTGAGCCAGGACAGAAGACATTTTCTATTGTGTCATGAAAAATAAATTGTCAAATACTGAGCACATGCAGATAACCTATTCAAAACCAGAATGAAGGAGAAATTTTGGGGAAGAGGGTGTTAGGGCTGGATCCAGAGACAAGTAGTAGAGAAGTAGAGTAGTAGATCCAGAGATGGAGTAGTAGAGGACACTCTGTTATGGACTTTTTTATATTACTGGAGTACCTATAAGAAAAAAAAAATATGGGTTTCTGTGCCTATTGTTGAGTCCACCCTGCTAACAGGCCTGCTAAGGAGTTTGCAGAAAAATGGAAGAAGTTCCGTCCAGTTCTTGAGCTTTATCTTATTGAGTGGATGCTGTTTGAGACTTAAGGGGAGGAGTCCTTGTGTGGCTTAAGGCTTTTGTGTGCATATGCATGGCCGCTCTGGTCACCATGTTCTTCACCAATATCCAGCCAAGGAGAGTGTGACAGATTGAGTGCTACAGTCTGTTTCACGCTGTCTAGAGAAGGCTGGAATCATTCATTCATGGCATAAATGGTGGCAATGTGGCAACTCGTACAGAATAGGGAATATTACCTGTGCCAATGTGGGATTCCCCATTGCTACTGTGAACTGGAAGGGCTTTACAGCTTTTAGGAAAGAGGGAAGAGAGAAAAACAAAGTAAGGGCTGTGAATTTGGGGAAAAAATGATGCTTAATAAATAACAGGAATTGGGAGGGGAGATGCTATCTGAAACACGAAGGAAGGGAAGCAAAGGGAGAAAGCTCTTAAGGGACTTTACCCTAACACAGCAGAAGGGTAAGACGTAAAGTAACTAAACATGATTTTCTCACTGGCCGAAAAAACATCAGAAAAAAAAGGAAATCTGTGTCTATAAAATGAAAATGAGATCAGATTACAGAGGTTGAGCTTAAAGGAGTAGCATGGGTAAGAAAGGGCAAACCATGAGCAGGAAAGAATGTGAAGGATAATAAAGCAGGGTTTTAAAATATCATGTTGGTAGCAAGAGAGCTAGCAAAGGATGTGGCTTACTGCTCTGAGGAGAAAGGCCCTGGTCAGTGATGCTCAAAGACAGTAAGTGCTGAGTCTTCACTGCAAGGATCAACTAACTGCTATGGAAAAGAGTTAAGAAGGCATCAAAAGGGGAGGAACTGGTTAAAGAATACTTTGGTAAAAAAGGTGTTTAGGCTTATTCTGTAAATTGCCTGTAGAATATTTGGGGAATTGATTGAAATAATTTTAAAACTCCTGGTGAAGTTTTGAGAGTATGAGTGAAGGGAGACATTCTGGAAGGCTGAAAACCTGCAGATAGAATGTGTTCCACCATGGGCTGGCAGGGGTTGTAGGTAGGGAAGCAGTGGGATATCGTTATACTTTGACTTTAGTAAGGTCTTTGATATTCTGGCATGTGATATTCTGACAACCCAGCTGGGGAAGTTGGGACAGCATGGAACTCTTATTAGATATGTTTGTGGCTGGTTGGAAAACTAATATTCATGAAGTAGGTTCACTGAAAATTGGTTGCCCTGAAACTATTGTTTGACTGACTTGGGTAAAAAAGCGAGAGTGTTTATTACATTAGTGAAAAAGTGGCAAGGATACTGGGAGGAAAGATTAGATTTTGAACTGATTTTGGCAAAATTGGAAATGATTAGAGGAAAAACTAGTGCGTGATTCACTTGGGCAACTGCACACTTCTGCTTTTGTTGAGGAATAAATAAGCACGTGTTTACTGGATGGGTAAGTAGGTGAGGCAGCAGTCCTGCAGAAAAGGGTGAGTGTTAAGGGAGTGGGTGATGGTTTAAAGCTACCAAAAGGTGAAAGCTTACAGGTAATACTGTGGTGCAAAAAAAGACTGCAAACACTGTGCTCAAATGTATACACAGAAATATTTTCTGTAAGCTATGAGAAAGTATTCTAGTAATCTTCACAGCTCAGATTAGTCTTTTTGGGGAATGTTGTGCCTGATTTGGGGCGTTCCTCATGGAGGCTGTGAATGAACTGGAGAAATTCCAGGAAGAGGGAAAGATTTGAGATGTCTCAGAAGGCAAGTTCAAACCAGACAGAAGAATGTGGGCCTTTATATGAGGTGGAAATAAACTTTGAAGCTCCATGTCCCAGGTGTTGTGGATGGAAAATGTGATTGCACAGATTCATGAGGCAGAAGTCCATCAAGAGCTGATGCAGTAGAAAGGCACTAATTTTGGCTCCTCAAGCCCCAAGCCTCAGATTGTGTAGGCTGGGAAGAGTACCCAAGGAAGAGTCACTGTGGACTTGTTCTGTTCTTATGCTGTTCAGGTGTCTGTCCTTGACCATTGCTAGAAATTGGACATTGGGCTAACAGAATTCGCATTTGACTCTGGGAATCTGTTCTATATTCTGGAAAGCATTTGAGGAGAGATTGGAGGAACTGGGATGAAGTGGCAGAAGTGTGCTATGCACCTGGTTATTATCCTTCAGGTATATAAAAGGTAGCTTTAAAGAGAAAGTGGTATGAGCTTACAGTGGATAGGTGATGTCCTTAGTGGTATCTAATTAGAAAGAGATCCAAGCTGAAGTGCTGAGTTACAGAAGTACCTGCAGAGGCAGAAAGCTGTTGGAAATCCATGGGTCTCCAGTCATACACAGGTGACTTCTCGTGAGACTCCCATGACTATCTGCACTGGCAGCATTGCTGGTTCCTGTGTGCTGCTATCCCTGACTACTTGTTTGTGAAGGCAGAGCCGAGATCCTGTTTGCAGAGGTTGAATAGCACGTGGCAAGAGATGGTGCTGGTTAACCTAGATTCACTGCAGTCCAAATAAGTATGTGTGTAGAAAACATGGCCAGAGTTTCCCTCACTGCTCCAGCTTCCTGGAAGTGCAACTGTGAGGTCCAGATGCTTGTTTTGTATAGGTAGGGATTTATATTGGCTTTATTTATTGATGAGAGAAGTCTCTGGTAATATTTTTATATATCTAAGTAATTTTGTGGTCTCAGAAATGTTAAGTGGCTTTGTCATCACAGACTCTGAATGCATTCCAGAAAAAGGAAGAAAACCAATATGCAAACAAAACTTATATTCATTCACTCCCTCTAAGAGGAAACATAAATAGTTCATTAATGTTTTATTTGCAGTTGAGAGATGGCAAGTATGGAATTTTGCTCCAGTTAGAGCATTGATGTGATGAGGGGGATAATAATACCACCAAATCTCTGTCCTAGACAGGCTTAGCCACATTTTGTCCTAATATGGCTTCCCTATATTCTAAGTAGGAATAAAAACTGCAGCTGCTTTAAATTGCAGTAATAGTGGCTTTGTCATCAGAATGGATAATGATGGCCAATAGTGCCTTGAAAGCAGGATGTGCAGATGTGTGTGAGTTTGTGTTTGTTTATAGTCACCAAGGGAAAACCAAGTGAATGAAATTGGTTTCCCATTTAGTTGTGTAAAAGGCTTAAGTCTGTGATTAATTCTGAACTGTCTGCATAGTTTCATAGGCTGGATCTGAAGTCAAGAAAGTTTTCTCTGTAGTATTCAAAACTTGTCTTGCTACAGCTGTACATTTAAATTCATGGAAATACAGTTGTTTGGGTATGGTAGACAGTGATAATTTCATGTGTGTGACAAAAAGTCCATAGATTGCTCTTAGAGGCTGATCTTGGGAGAAAGTTAAAAAGAGCCTGTATTTGTGTTTAAGCATGTGTGGTGGTAGCTGCTGGATTGCATTCAGAAGGTCCCTGATTATAGAGATGATTTAGTTTTAGAAATATGAGGCTGTTTTGTTTTCCTACCCAACAAGAAGTGTCTCAGATAGACCACAGAGTGCTATAAGTATTCTGTTCTTGCAACTGACCGCTCAGCTGAAAGTGGTAATACTAGCATAATCCCTAGTGTTTGTGTTTTTGCCTTAGAAGACTCAGTGGAGAATTGAATCTCTTAATTATGACTGAAGTCTAAAAAGAAATTGGAAGGGCCAGTATGCAGGAAACTAGGTGCTTGCTTGTGGAAGGGATTGTGGATACGTCAGGGCAAGGGAAGGGGTCACCCAGTATCGGCAGTGTCTGTCTCTCTGAGAGGGTGGGAGGTGGTGGTATTCCTCAGGGGTGGATCTAGCAGTGCTGGTGAGAGAAGAAGGGTGAACCAGGAAAAGGGACAAGCAGGAAGGTACCACCACTCCTTTGCCATGTGAAGTAGAAAGACACAGGGAATGCCATGGTGAGGGGGCAGAGGAAAAGGCCAGCAGCCCTTCTCTTCATGCCTTCTGCTAAATCTGTATCTGTTTTGTCATGGCCGTGAGTGTTTCTGGTTGCGGTTTCTATGGTTGGGCTTCCACCAGTCTTCTGATTATGGAGTAAAACAGTTTGGAGAAAAACTTTTGGATTTGGCTCAATCAAATTTTTTTGTCATGAATTGTCCTGGTTGTAAGGAAAAAACATATCACTCTGCATTGCAGACTGAAGCTAGAACTTGCTAGCAACTGCAGAGTTTGGTAAAGAGTTATTCCTCCTGTCCCTTTACACCTTCTTCTGTAGGCTGTCCTGCCTCTCTCTCACTTTATAATTTCTGAGTGAATTTAGCCTGCAAAATTGCAAAAAGTACTGAAAAGGATAAGGGGCGATAGAAACAGGGAGCATGGTAATGAGTGAACTCAACAGATCTGTAGGCCTTTTATGAAGAAAAAATATTTTTCACTTCTGGACTGTGTAGGCCTTGGTATTTTTGCTTTTTTAAAAAACATAAAAATAGTATATATTTTGGATAGGAAGAAAAATCTGGAAGGACATTGGAGAACATAATTTTTTATGTCTCTGATGTGAGTTTTTTCAATAGGCTCTGCAGTAGAAAAAATTCCATTTACCGCTACAAAGAAAATGCTTTTCTGTAAACATTTCCTAAGCATGGATATGTGAACTCAGCTGCCAGAAGAAAGACATGGCATCATTTCAGTAAATCAATCTGAAGTGATCCCAGTTATATTTTTCCATTCTCACACAAGGCTAAGAAGGAATGAGGATGTAGGTAGAAAAAGTTAAGTGAGAAAGTCTGTTTGTGGCAATACCTGCCACATGAGCTAGAATGCAGAGCTGAGACCTGAGTTTGTGGAAATTAAGAGACTGGAGTGGTGCTCCAGTCTGTATTCTCCCTGCTGATTTATATTAGCACAAGCTCTAGCTCACTGTGCCAAGCCATACAGGCAGTTTTCAGGAACCTCTGTCCTTTTAGAGCCACAAAGATGCTTAAGGGATTGGAACATCTCCCTTATGAGGAAAAGCTGAGGGAGCTGGGTCTCTTTAGCTTGGAGAAGAGGAGACTGAGGGGTGACCTCATCAATGTTTACAAATATGTTAAGGGCGAGTGTCAGGACGATGGATCCAGGCTTTTTTCAGTGATGTCTGGTGATAGGACAAGGGGCAAGGGGTGAAAACTGGAACAAAAGAAGTTCCATGTAAATATCAGAAAAACTTTACTGTGAGAGTGACAGAGCACTGGAACAGGCTGCCCAGAGAGATTGTGGAGTCTCCTTCTCTGGAGACTTTCAAGACCTGCCTGGACACGTTCCTGTGTGATGTGCTCTGGGTGATCCTGCTCTGGCAGGGGGGTTGGACTAGATGATCTTTTGAGGTCCCTTCCAACCCCTAGATTCTGTGTTTCTATGATTCTTTATGGGGAGTGGAAGCTGAAACTTTTACGTATAGGCCGAGTGCTGGTGGTGTCAGCTCAGGGAGGGGTAGCGTAAGTTTCTGGGTTTGGGTCAGGCCCATGGAATGGGAAGAATGGAAGATGCCATTGTTTGTGCAGCTTTCCATAAGTAAAAAAAAACATGCATTTGTTTGGCTCTGTCATGTTTTTCCTATTTGTTTTGCTGATAGAAAGACTATCAGATCTTCAGAAAATGTCATGGTGGCAAGATACATTAAAAAGATGAAAATACTGTGCTGCTGTCTATGGTGGTGACATGTCACCACAGTGCCTTTGGTTCCTCTTCTGCTGGACTCTGCTAAATGCCAAGAACTACGAAGAAAAAGGAGGTGGTACAATGTAACAGTATTTCCATGCAGTATTTATTGAATGAACACAGTATAAACTTCAGGAATTCTGTGAGAGAAATGGTTTTGTGACTGACAAGGAAAGATACTTTTTCTTGAACAATCATGTGACTTCTGTGGGGATTCTTTTGATTGTTTTTTTAACTTTCCTCAGTATGAATCTGGAACGGTCTACTACTTTTGTTTTCGCCCTGCATCTAGGGCATGGCTTCTCATCCCTTATGGTAGCAGGGACCTGGGCTCTTGCCTGGCTGGTGCCCTTTGTGGCCTGTTGCAGTTGTGCTGGTTAATCTGCTGCTGTTGAGAGTAGATGTCATGAGTCTGGAGGAACCGTTTTGTGCTCTGTGATGCTTGGTGCAGGTGGTGTTGCTGTTCTGGACTCCTTTCTAAACCTGCATCTACTGCCTGGAGTCTGTTACCTATAATTTTTGGGACCCATATTTAATAATGAATGGGATCCCTTGCAAGGATGTGTCAAAGGAAGGTGACAAGTGTTGCTATTTCTGGGGACTCAACTGATGTAGAGGTGTTACACACTGAATGTGGGTAAAAGTGTCCAGCTGCACGATAGCAGATCTTCCACCTGAGCAGTGCCATGCTCCAGCTGTTGGACCATGGTTAGCTCCTTATAACCCTGACGCTGCTATACAATGAAATATTACTTTAATTCATCAAGTAGATGGAAAAATGTGGTGAATTTCAGCAATTCAGCATTAGCATAAAGAAAATAATTTGCTTGAGCACATCCAAAACCATCTCTGGGCGTAGCTGAGAAAGCTCCAGAGGATGATGGCAGCTTGGCAACCTATGAGAACATGGGAAAATCTTGCATGACAGGGAAGTTCACAGCAACACTGAAGAGTTTCGGATCTGCCCAGGCTGCTCAGTTCCTAAGAAAATAATTAAGTAGTGACGTGAATTGGAAGACTACCTCGTGCCCTGGAGCCTTTTATGCTTTTCACTGGCTAGGAATGAGACGGCACTCTGGGCTTTATCAAGACATCCTTTTTGAGAAGCACAAAGCAAAAGTGACTGTAATTTAAATCTCCCTCCTCCCCAAATGGTTTCCCCCCTGCATCATGACTGTATCTGGCTTAGACCTGGTATTAGGTCTCCCAGGGCTGGGAACATGGAAACCCAGTATTTCTACCTTAAGATTTCTGTCTTTTGCACGCTAGTTGTTCTCAAAATAGGTGGAGGCAAGCGGGCACTGCCCTGATGAGAAAGCTGGAAAGTACCTGCCGTGTGAGATGAAAGGTTGCTTTGGAAGCTGTGAGGTGCTGTGCAGGGAGGTGCGTAGCGGTCACCCGCGGCGCTCTGCCCGCGGTGCCTCTGTGCTGCCTGTTTGCATTGGTGTGGGTAAAGATGGAAATAGAACCCCCGTGGTGTGGGCTGTGGTAGGAATATCAGATTTTCACATGGGGTCTCCCAACGTACTGAAGTAATTTCTCTGGCTGTTGCTACAGTCAGCTGTGTTGGAAAGATTAAAGCTAGCGTGGCAGTGCTTGTCATGCATATCCCCTCAGATGTGTGTGATAAATGAAACTAAATTCCTGTTCCTTGTTAACTGATTATCAGCAGTGACAAAAGTGTGGGGTTTTTTTGGTGACACAGTGTCATGGGTGTACAAAACCAAGCTTTAGCACAGCTCCAGAGGGATGAGAACTAGAGGAGGGTTAGACTTTTAGTATACAGATAAGAGAAATTTCAGGAGATAGCTTTATACCATCTCTTCTGTTGCGAATTAGCCTATATCTACCCTCCTTTACCTTTTTCTTAAAAAAATGAAATCTTCCTAGTTAACAGTTCATCTCTTCTAAGCTAGGAAGACATACATTTCCTTTAGCTAAACTGATGGAATCATAGAATGGTTTGAGTTGGAAAGGACCTTAAATACCATCTAGATGCAACCCCGCTGCATGGACACCTCCCACTAGATCAGGTTGCTCAGAGCCCCATCCAGCCTGGTCTTAAACACTTCCAGAGAGGGGGCTTCCACAGCTTCTCTGGGCAGCCTGTTCCAGTGTCTCACCACCCTCATAGGGAAGAATTTCCTTCTAATATCTAAATCTCCCCTCCTCAAGTTTTAATCCATTACCCGTTGTTCTCTCACTGCAAACCCTTGTAAAAAGTCCCTCCCTGTTGGCCCCCTTCAGGTACTAGAAGGCCGCTATAAGGTCTCTCTGGAGCCTTCTCTTCTGCAGGCTGAACAGCCCCAACTCTCTGTCTGTGTTCAGAGGAGAGGTGCTCCAGCCCTCTGATCACCTTCATGGCCCTTCTCTGGACTCACTCCAGCAGCTCCATGTCCTTCTTGTGTTGGGGGCTCCAGAATCAGACATGATACTCCAGGTGGGGCCTCACGAGAGTTGAGCAGAGAGGGAGAATCACCTCCCTTGACCTGCTGGCCATGCTTTTGATACAGGCCAAGGCATGGTTGGCTTTCTGGGCTGCAAGCTGGCATTGTTGGTCCATGTTGAGCTTCTTGTCCCCCATCACCCCTAGGTCCTTCTCCTATAGACTGTTATCAGTGATGTCTCTTTTAGTGCAATTGTTTGGGCATGGAGTTGTTTGGGTAGATGTTGGGAATAAATATGTCAGTGAGTCCAGAGGGATTTATATTGCCTATGATTTGGAACTGCAGGACTGTGTAATTCCTCTGCTGTACCTGAGGGTTGTCTTGTAGCCTTGTCTCTTAAGCAAGCTTGGCAGAGCATGGGGCTCCTTTCCACCATGCAGTTTGGTGCCCTCTCCACTAGCTTCTGAGAAGTGTGTATTTTGCCTGCGACTGCTTCCTGGAAGACCCCAAAGGCTGGTGGGGTTGCTCAAAGTCAATGACTGCATGGGTTCCTTCTTGAGTGAAGAGGAGAGAGGGATGATAGGAAAAAAAGCCTGGCTTTGATGGTAGCATAAACATGTTGTGGAAAGAACTGTGTTTCTTACGGCCCAGTGGCACCCATCACTGTTAAGCTTTTGAATACCAGAATGAAGTACTGGAGTATGCTACCCACAAACTTAATTTGTGGGATGTGAGTCATTTGGTTTAACCCAGGTTATAATTTGAATAAATGGTATATGTTGGATGAGATTTTTCCTTTAGTGCTCTGGCAGCAGCCAGGGCAACCTGTGTTGAGTCCATGGATACTTCTTCTGTTTGCCACTGTCAAAGGAAGTAATTCCTTGATGTCACAGTTTACTGCTGGGCCAGCTATTAAATTAATGACAGGGCCCTCTATTAACCCCTCTCCCTTCCCAGAAAAGGAAATGAAGGTGAAAGAGTGACTTAAGGTTTGGAAACTAAATTACATAGTTTTAATGAAAAGCAATAATGATGAAAAAGAAAATTATGAAATATATATAAATGTATAGAAAACCAAAATCATGCTCGCCCCAACAATGCTCGCGTCACCACCGGGGCTGCAGAGTGGCCCCATGGAAGTCTTGGACTGGATTCCTGGAGTCAGCAGCAGACAGAACCAAACAGGAATGCAGGGATTCAGGAACACATGGATCGGGATCAAAGGTAGATGAATGGACAGAATCCTCCCAGGATACTGGGCTTGGATGAAGAGAGCTTGAACCTCGTGGTCCTTCAGACTTATACTGAGTATTATGTGATGAAATACTTCATTTAATCAGTTTTGGTCAGCTGCCTGGTCTGCTTCTCCCCACAGGAGGGTTGCAGGTCTGATCGTTTTGCCTCCCTTTTGTTTGGGAGCATAAGAAGTGTAGCAGAGCCAAGCAGTGGCCTCGGTTCTACATAACGTTCTCCAGCAATAACCATAAACATTGGGTGTTATCAGTCCTAGAAGCAGACATGGACTGAAAAACATGCTGTTAATTTCAGAAAGTGCAGTTACTTACAAGAGACTTAACTGAAAAGGAAATTCACTAAAAATAAAATTGATTGTGTCCTGGCTCAAACCAGGAAATTTGACTTTAAAATGACCATTTATTGGAGTTTGAAGGTCAAGTGATTGCTTCATCTTGCTTCTATGTCCAGGATCAAGGACTGAAATTGAAGAAATGAAACATCTTTTTTTTGCTTACTCCATGAAACAAATGAGTAGAACATAGGTATAAACTCGTTGCCTTTTAGGAGATGTGAAAGACCTAACTGAATGGAATCAGTGAAAGAAAATATAAGTCAATACAAGTCAGCAATGTGCCCTGGCAGTCAGGAGGGCAAACCACATCCTGAGGTACACTAAACACAGTAGAACCAGCTGGTCAAAAGAGGAGATTATGATGATTTATTTAGCATTGGTGAGGCCTCACCTTGAATGCTGTGTGCATTTCTGAGCTCCACAATTCAAGAAGGGTGTTAAGGTCCTTAAAGGCATCTAGAGGAGGGCAACAAAGCTGGTGACAGGGCTGAGCAGAATGTCCTGTGAGGATCAGCTAAGTACTTAGGGCTCATCTAGTTTGGAGAAGAGGAGGCAGAGGGGTGACCTCACTGCTTTCTACAGCTTTCTGAGCAGGGGAAGTGGAGAGGGAGATGCTGAGCTTTTCTCCCAGATATCCAGTGACAGGACATATGGGAATGGTTTAAAGCTGCATCAGGGGAGGTTCAGACTGGAAATTAGGAAGCATTTCTTTACTGAGAGGGTGGTGAAACACTGAAAGAGGCTTCTTACAGAGGTGGTCAATGCCCAAACCTGTGAGTGTTTTAAAAGGCATTTGGACAATGTCCTTAATAACATACTTAACTTTTGGTCAGCCTTAAAGTGTTTCATAGCAGTGAAACCACCAGCTAGGAGGATACAGCTAGAAGGAATGGCCAGGATGAAGGCAGTTTTTGCCATTTTGCCTTTTTCTGATAGTGTGTAATTTAAAGTCTTTTCCTTTTATATTCCTTCTAGAAATGTTAGTCTTAATAAAAATTATTACTAAAAGTAATTACCTACTAAACTGCAGAGGAAATTAGTACAAAATATCCTGAGTTTCTCTTACATGTGAAGGAGTTGTGGAACTAACTTTGCACAAGTAGGATTCTGAGGTCTTAGGGCAGTGGTACCCAAGAGGGGAGTCATTCTCAAGGACAGCAGTGCTGAACCATGCTCTCCTTGTTCTGGTGGCTTCCTGCTGGGACACCTTTGGCCCCCTCAGACCATTATTTATGTAGAGCACTGCATTTCAGTTTTTCTGGGCTGCTCTGCTCTGGCTGGTTCTTTTGGCAGATGTGGGGTGGTAGTGATTGTTACGGAGTTGCTGAATCTGGTAGCCTGATGGTGAGGGGATCGTGTCTCTGATTGGAGTATTGTGGTTCCTCACTGCTGGGGTGGCTCTGGGCCTGTGGTGGTGTGTGTGTGATTAGCTGAGTGCTCCCCTGGGATGAGTCTTATTTGGGTTCCCCCACTTTCCTTTGTGCTCTTTCATGTGTCTGTGGAGATGAGTTGCTTATCCCATAAACTAACGGTGCCTGAGAGTGGCCTTGGCAGGACTTGAGGAAAATGAATGTAGGGAATGAGGTGTTGAAGATGTATAATCATGGTATGTCAATACTGACTAATGCAGCAGTTGCTCCAGGCTGTGTATTTCAGTTTGAGGTACAGATGGTTGGCAGCAATCAGCTAGCTGATAAGCATGTGGATGCTTGCCAGCTGGTCACAGCCATTGTATGTGTGTTGGCTGGATGGTCCCTGTGCCCTGAGCTTCATAGTAGCTGCATCAAGGGAATTAGGTTCTCTAATAGGTATTATGGACAGTGTGGGAATGGGGGAGGATCATTGCTCTTCTAATCAACTTGATAATGTTGATGTTTTGGTAAGTTTTTATGAGATTTCTAACAGTGTGTTATTTCTTCTTTTTTATTCAGATTCCTTTGGGACTCTTGTTCTTCCAGTAGTAAGTATTTCTTTCCTCCTTCCTCAGAAAATGTTGCCTCTCTTAAACTTTTCATCAGTTGGTGTTGGTGAGATGATGCATTTTGTATGAGTTCCTAGCTGTTTTCGCATTCTCAGATGGGTGTGTTTTCTGACCAATAAGCCAAGGAGTTTTGAGATGGAGTGCTCTGCAGCTTGTTGCAAGTAATTACAGGATTTGGGAGCTGATTTCCAGCATCGGCACAAGCTGCCATGAAATTGAACACAGAACTTTGGTTTGTGGGTTGGTTTTTTTTTGACTGGTTGATGCCTACATCTCTATTTCACGCAAACCATGAGGGCTGATTTGAGCTGAAAGAATTGTGCAAAGCAGTGCTTGAGAAGTATTAAAATTGTATTTATACAGTGTCATCTGAAGGATTTGGAAATGCATGTGCAGTGAAAGTACATATTAAGCTAACTAGTGACTAGTATAATACACAAAAATGTGTATTATAAAATTATGTGTTGAGTATGAATCCTTAATTTATAATCCTGGATGTTCATCCTGAAAACCCAATCTAAAGAATTATGTATTTGTATCAGGAGAAAAGTTTTGCCTAAGTCTTTGTTTTTTTAAACATCTGTAAGGCTGAGTCTCCCTAAATCCAGTGAGTTTAAATTTTGATCTCAAATAACTGTTCATCTGATGAAATAATCTGTAAATGTTTGATGGATGGATACTCAGTGAAAATGAACAGCTCACTAGGCTGAAATGTTTTTGTATGAACTGTAAATTAGCAAACATAGAAAACTTAGTTAAAAAAATAAATAAAATTAAATTAACAAGTTCCTTAGTATAATCTGGCCAGGTCTTGAAGTGTTCAAGCACCTAAAACTAAGTGAGGTGAATTCCTCCCTCTCTCACCGCTCTCTGAAGCAATGAAAACTGACTCTTTTTTTAATAGTAAGATGTTTTTTACTCTTGTGTAGCCACAGTGGACTCGTGTTTTGGCCAAAGTGTACGGGCTGGTAGCAGAAGGTGGGTAATGAGCTTATGGTTTCAGCCGTCGTCTTTTTCAAAGGTAACAGTAGCTTCCTTGTCTGAGGTGCTTGTGATGGTGCCTGATGTGATACAGGAGGTGGCCTTTTTCTTTCTTAGGAGTGCCAAAATGGGGATAATAATACCATTCATCTAGGGGGAGGTATTGGCTAAGGTATAATGTTTTGACAGCAAGTTATACTGCCTTGCTCATATTTGGGTTGAGAAACAACCATTAAGAGAAGGAGTTGGTGGGGCTGAGGTAAATAGTTACCATTATTATAGCAGTGACCTCCTGTAGGTGTTGTATTGGTTCAGTTCCTGTTACCATAGATCTGAGACCAGGAAAGTGGGTTAGTTTGTACCTCAGATGTCCTAATACACTGCCGTGGCAGTGCAAACTTCATTACTTCTGGCTTTTACATCAAGGAAGGTTACAAGAGCCAGTTTTGTCATCAAGTTGCAGGAAGTAAAGAGCTTTTGAAGCAGAGAAAGTATAAAAATCAGGAGAGCAACCCATGCTATCTGTCATTATTCATGATAGGAAAAAGATACAGAAAAATAGATGAGGTCTCCAAATGGCATTTAAAAACTTTTAAAGAAGAAAACAAAGACAGTCCTTGCAAGTATGTTAAAATAATGCTGTAAGAGCACAATTTGCTGCTGATGAGACAAAATAAGCTTATTGTACGCTCATTTTTTATTTGGAACATTAATAACATTTCCTGGACTACTTGTAGGGACTCCTGTCTGCTTTTTAGGGAATACACCTTCTTTCTAAATGGTAATATTTGTAAATGAATTAATTTTGAGGTAATATTTGGCAGATGCAGTAACTAAGGCTGTTCCTTCTATCTAATATATTCCAGAATATTTGGCTTGGAAGTCAGAAAGTGTTGAAATATGTGAATCATATGTTCTTGGCAATGTGTATACAAAAACCTGCAGTTGAAGAAAGTGCAGAATGTGTTTCAGTGTGGTGCTTTGCTCCTAAAATTTAGTTATATAAGTCCAGATTTTAAGAGGGGGAATATCTTCTTCCTGTGTCATCATGCACCTGCTTATGGGTGAAAAAAAGCCTTTTTTTTTTCCCCTTCCTGTTTTTTTTTTTTTCCTTCCTTGTTTTTAAAATCAGAAAGCCAACAGAGAGGGATGGAATTTTAGCCGATTTCTCTTTATAGGTAAAGACAAAGAGAAGTAAATGTACTTGATATAGACATTTGTGTCTACCTCATTTGCTGCCCTGTGACATTTTTGCCCTGCTTGGAAATTTCTGTTACCACACTTTGTGCTCTTAAATGAATTTTGACAGCACAACAGCCTTTCATTAAAGAGCTTGGTAGGATACTTTTGAGGTGCAGTGACTGGTGAGTTAACAGCTGTAATTTTCATTACCAGTGCAAGAGGAGTGCTTCATTTCCATATGTTATACTGAAAAAATGCAAGCCTGTTTTAGTCGTCTTGACTTCAGAGGTTTTACTCTAGATTTACTGCTGTAACTTCAAACAGAAGCATGTGACTCTTCTGCTTTTAGCAGGGCTACTTGTTGGAACCCGTTGTATGTTGTGTTAAAACCCTTTTCTTTCTTGAAAGAGACACTCCTAAGCAGACGGCAGAACAGAAGCCGGCATCTGGTCTGGGATGTCCCTGGCATCATTTGTTGTCTGTGTAGGCTATGGTCAAAGTGAAATTGCTGTGTCTTGCAGCAGTTCTGCTTTGAGCCTTTTCACCCCTGTGGCTAGGATTCCTCCCACCTAACTTCAGGAAATTAACTGATGCATCTCAGTTACAAGCTCTAGATTTCCTCTTCCACTGGACAGAGACCTGTGCATGGTTATTCTGATTTTACATGGTTTAAATGTCCTTGCCAGTGATGCCTGTCTCTGTTTACTGCTAGCACCAGAGGAGCCTTCAATGTCTATCCTAAAGGAATTAACCATAGAAAATGTCTCTTCTTTTATTCCTTACTATTTTGGAAAGAATAAATATTTTACTTCCTAGATCAGTTGCAATATGTGCTGTCATTATGAATCATTGAATTGAGATGAGTGTGGTTTCTATTGAGAAACAGTACCTCACCTTGTAAAAAGAAATGCAAGGTTTTCTTACTGTCCTGCTCTTCTTGCCCACTTAACAACTTCTTCAGCTCTTCTATTTTTGGAAAATTCATTACAAAAAATGAACTCAGAAAAAATTAGCCCCCAAAAATCCAAGCCAAGAAACTTCTAAATAATTGTGAAAAGAAATGAGAGAGTACAAAGTGCATGTGTGAGTCTGTGAATGGTATATGAATACACAGGTACTTACATTATTGAAAACCTGATGACTACTCAAAATTAAGTGCAAGTATGTTGAAAAGTTGCTTCTGCTAACACATTCTCAGGTAATGGTTGAAATTACTCTTTAAAGCCCTGGAAACCTCTTTCTCTTTTTAAGAATTTATATAAGTTGACAGGTTCAGGAATATTTGTGATCTTTGTGTCAAATGTTTTTGGAATAGTAATATCTTCAATAATATTTTGGATAGTTAACAGAGAGTCACTGTTTTCTTTTTAGCTGCCTTTGAACAGTGCTTCTGGGAGTTATGAACTACTGGTGGAGGGCCATGCTGATGGCCAACTTATCTTCTCGAACCGTACCAGCTTGATGTATGTGTCAAAGACCATCTCTGTATTCATCCAGACTGATAAATCTATGTATAAACCAGGACAAGATGTGATGTTTCGGATTGTTACTGTCTATCCTGATCTCAAACCTTACGAAGCATCTCTGAATATATATATCCAAGTAAGTGTCCACAGGAACCTGGTTATATGTTGGAATTTGTCGTATGTTCTGACTTTATGTGACAAATAAAGATCATATATATTGCTACCTATATCTTGCTAGCAGGACCACTTGTATTTAACATGCAGCCTGACTTTTCTCCTAGGACCCTCGGAAGAAATTGATTCAGCAGTGGTTGATGGAGGAGGGCGATTTGGGTGTAGTTTCAAAAAAAATTCAGTTATCAATGTACCCTCCACTAGGAGACTGGACCATAAAAGTGGAAGTGAATGTGAGTATTAATATTGACAAAACACAGAGAAATTTCTTTCTCATGATAGATGTGAATAAAATTGTGTTTACAATTAGTAAACCCAGAAATATGCATGGACCATGAGAAAAGGAAATCCTTCCCTCATGGCAAACCCAAGATATTATGAAAACCTCACAATATTTTTAGTGGTTTTGCAAGAAAAGATACAAAAAAAGCATAAATATTTTATCCAAAGGTCTGTGTTACTATTAAAAAATGAAAATGTTATTTAAAAAGTGAGGAGTTTTAATTTTAGTATAAAAGAAAGGTCATATGGAGTACTTTTTGTTTTTATTTGAAATGCTCTTATGTTTAATTTGTAAGTGAATTTGCAGAAATTAATTTAGCCCTGCTGTGCAGCCAGTCACTGTCTCAAGAGGTGTGGAATCAAGGACTGTAATCTATAAATCTCTGCCTAGTTTCAGGTGTGTTTCAGCAATTCACAGTGACTGGGGAGATACTGAGGAAAAAATGCAAAATAGAAAGGATGAATAGCACAGCAGAACTATTGCATAACAAAACTGGTATGATCTAGTTTGCATGTTGCTGTTGGTAATAGTTCTATCAGTCCAGTTCTTTAAGCTGTACACTCCTCTTACGCTGTGGAATGTCTTGCAAAAGTAGGTGGATGTTTAGCTCTTCAAAACTCTGTGTGTCAGGTTTATTCAGCCTGCTTTAAATGTCTGTAATTTGGGAACTGCATTTCCGACTTGACTTGGAGTGGTCGTTCAGAGACATTTAGCAAGTACAAACAGGACTGCTTGATGTTCCATAATGAGTGAGGTGATGGTATAGGAAGCAGAATAACACATGTGATTATGTATTACTCGGGAGTGATATTTACCAGTATCAGTTATATGCATGAGAGATTTCTATATGCTGAAGTAAGTGAGGGTTGTGCTTAAGTGAGTGTCAGGATTGGATTTGTCAAACACTTTCTCATGTGGGTGTGGAATTGTTACTATTGTCTTTGATGGGAAAAATGTTCTGAGTTGTCTATGTACTCAGCTGCCCCTTTCCACATCCCTGTACTGCTGTTCAATACTTTCTTGGTCATGCTGAGGCAGCTGTAGTAAGGCTGAGAACTGAAATGTGCCAGGGAAGTGACCCATATTGAAAAGCATCTCTGTTTTCCTTTGCCTAAACCAGACCAGCTCACTGATCTGGTTGACAGCACAGTTGCACTCACAGCTCCATAGGTGCTTTTCAGAGGTGGGGAAGACATGGGGAAAAAAGGCTCCCGGCAGTGGTGGGTTCCTTCGACAGCCAGGCAAAAGTGTTTGTGAAATTTTGGTTGTGCTTTCTGTGGAGTCTTGAGTAATCCTGAAGTCAGGAGGACACTGCTGAAGAAACTGCAGCAGCTGTTTTCATTATCTGAATATGAGTGCCACTCCCACCTGGAACAAAACCAAAAAGAGGAGTAAAAGAATAATTGTAAAATGGGAAGAAAAATGCCCTAGATTAATGTGGGCTAATGAAACAGCTGCAAGAAAACAGACTAGTGAGATTAAAAGTTTGTAGGACCATAGAAGATGGTATTCTAAATTTTAGCCATCTAATGTGTACTACAGAAGGTTAATGAGCGTGGAAAACATATGACAGAGTGAGAATGTCTATTAAGTCATGAGTAACAGGGAGAAGACAAATAGGGAACATTTTGTTCGCTGTTTTTTCCAGTACGTAGTTAGAAGGTACCACATGAAGGAGGTAAAGAGCAATTTCAAAACAATTGAAAATGCATAACCAAACTGTAGAGCACAGCTCTGGCAAGTGTTGTGGTATGAGACCTTGAGACTCAGGCTGGCACAGTGCCACTGCTGGCTTCCCTGGTTGATGCAGTTCTCTAGGTGTGAACCTTGTCTGCTGCCAAAGACTAGACATTCAGGCTGGATCTACTGTGGTGCACTCTTACCTAGGTTCTCTTTATCATATTTTATTAAGAACATCTAATTTCCCCTACTATTAAATTTTTAAAGCTTAGCATTTTAGCATGCAGTGTGACATTGAACCCAGTGTTTGGGGTTCTTAGTAGAGCTCTAAATGCTTCAGCAGCATGAAGAATATCCAAGGGCTTGGGTAATGCCCATCATACTAGGATATCTTTATTCACCACGGTTAAAGAAGGCAGTTCAAGGTGCAAAGTACTGCAAAATGGTGTTGCTACATTTAACAAAATGCTCTTTTGGGAAAAGGTAAACTTGGGAAGAACAGAAATGAGATTATTTTTTTTCATTGACAGAAGAAACAGTTCATGTTTAAGAAGCACTGCATTTTATAAGTGAATAGAAGGGAACTAAAGAATGGGTGCAAGGTGGATGGAACCGGACTCTTTTCAGTAGTTCTCAGTGACAGGACGAGGGGCAACAGGCACAAGATGGAACATGGGAAGGCCAATTTAAATATGAGGAAAAACTTCTTTATAGTGAGGGTGACAGAGCCCTGGAACAGGCTCCCCAGAGAGATTGTAGAGTCTTCTTCTCTGGAGATATTCAAGACCTGCCTGGATGCAGTCCTGAGTGATGTGCTCTAGGGGATCCTGCTTTATCAGGGGAATTGGACTAGATGAGGTCTAGAGGTCCCTTCCAACTCTGACAATTCCATGATTCCATGAACTGAGAGAGGGTTATCAATATGAATGAAAGTCTGAGGTCTTGCCTATCTGTAGAAAATCTAAAGATCCCAAGGAAAACTTGATCATTAATGAAAGTATGAAAGCTTTTGAAGTTTGCCAGGAACAGAAGAAAATCCAGTAGTGACAGAGCCCAGTAACATTAGGAAACTAATTATATGGCAGAGATGGAATAATTTTATGGGAGTGACGGTTCTGTGCGGTGAAGTGTATCTCAGTGCAGGGAGATTTGAGAAGACCAATGGGAGATGAATTTACATAATGGAAAGAGTAGTAAGGTAACATGGGACACTCCAGACCTGGTAACACTTCTTTCACTGTACAAGATCCTGATGAAAAACAGTAGTGTATGTAAGGCCTGTCAAAGAAGGTGGATTGATTTTTGAGCAGTCAGCAATCACACAGGCCAGGCTGTTTCTAATAAACTAGTGACAAGGTTTGTGGATAGAGTTGAGGAAGAAAGCTCCATAGTGGGAGATGGCGGAAGTCCCATCTGTTGACTGTATAGGAAAGGATCAAATGAATCAATGGGTTTATTGATTACAGTGTGTGAGTGCTGTAACAGGTTTTAAAAGGCTTTTTAATCTAGTGAAGAAAGGCACAGCATGACCAAACTAATAGAAACTGAAACCAAACAAATGATCTTTGGCTTTCATCAGTGAGGCTCTTAATCACTGGAACAAAACAAACAAGCAAAAAAAGAGTGAGGGCTTTTCTGTTGCTCAGTCTTTAAAAATCAGGAATGGAAAACGCATTGTAGTAATGCAGGTTGATAAAGCATCTAAATACTTGAGTAACCAAACCTAGATAAAAGCAGGTCAGGCTAAACGGTTCCTTCTGTCATTAAACTCTTTGAATTGAGAATTAAAATAGAGGAGAAAAGAACAGTATATTATATGAAAATAAAAAAAAATTAAAAAAAATAATTAAAAAAGGGGCTGTAGGCTTTGGGATCCAGATAAACCTGGGTGTTCTTACAATTCTTATTCTGTGGGAAAAAAACAGCAACTCCAAGCCCCACACATAGAACCTAATGTTGTTTCCTGTCAGACTCCTTTTCCTCTCTAATTGACACCTGCTCTGCTTTCATTTTCAAATTCTATTTTAAATTAGTTACGAAGCAGAATTATTTCTGTAGCGTGTTCTTAAACTGCATCTTACATTGGGTAAGGCTGTCCTGTCCAGAATATATTTTAAAATTGCTGCAATATTCATGCTATTACACTTGATCTTGTCTAGTGGATTGTCTCAGAGGCTTGCTTTTCTGATAGCATGCCATACCACTGCATTAATGAAACCTGCAAGAACCTTGCAGAATAAAAGAAAAAACCTCTTCTAATGGGAAACTTTTTTTTTGTTGCAAATGAGCTTATGCCCTGAAATACGAGGTCATATGGGATGGGATTCAGTTTGAAGTTAGAAGCAAATGGTTGTCTGTATGTAGGTGATCTTATGGAGATCTAGTTGGTATTCAGTGAAAGCTAATGAGTGATCCTCACCTATCCTTAGCTAGTACTGCTATCTTTGGGTCCACAAGGGATCCAGCACAGCTCATGGATATACTCAGGGTTTTAGGGCTTTAGGAACATGTCCTCATGGAAAACTCAGACTGATCTTCACATGACTTAGCTATCCTGATGCCATGACCTGAGCTTTCTAGTTAAATAGTACACAGTCCAGCTTTTTCATCTCAAGCTTCCCTCTTGCTTTCAAGTGGGTTACTAAGTCAGTAAATAACTTTTTCCTTCCAGTGGTTACAGATCAGTTCCCAAGTGTACCGAGTTTGGATTCCTGGAAGTGCTGCCTCTGAATCCTGTTTTAAATCAGATTCTGGCTGCTTGGTGCTGTCAAACATCCTGTAGTACTTTTTTAATAAAGAGTTCAGGTGTTAGTACAACTGTTCCAAGAAAACTCAAGACAGAGTAATTACAGTCTGGTTCCCAAGTCTCCACCTTGTATTTTAGTTGGATATCTTATATTTCCTGTTGTGGAGCCTGGCCCTTCGTTGCTTAGTTTTAGTAGTAGGCATCTCTGCACAGGACTTGTTCCTAGCTATAAGGTATTTTGTAATCTAATGTATGGAAGTTGTTATTTGGAAATTTATGGTCAAATAGTGAAGAGTAGTAATGTTTCATGTGCAACAAGGGCTTTCTAAAATATTGTTGAAGAGTATGATATTTTTTTTTAAAAGCTTCAGCTATAAAGCAATTTTCAAAATACTTTACATTTCAACTTTTGAGGTTTGATATCTGTTACAATGTATGCACAGTGAAATTGGTGATGTTTTACTGCTAGGTCAGCTGCAGGTCTTGCATTTGATCCATCAAGTTTGAGGTTATATAACTGCTTAAAAAAAGCATCACCCTCCTTCAAAATCAGACTCTACCTAAGCTCTTTGGAGTTGTTTGGCTATGTATTCACTAGTTTGCAGATGAGTACTGATATTTATTCAGGATCTCACAGTGTGAATACTGGTGACATTGGTGAGATTGCTGAGTTTCTGGAGACTGTGCTGATGGATTTGAGAAGTCCGGGCATTCATACAGAATTTTATTTCAGGGTTTATTTCTTCTTGTGAAAATACAGCACCAAAGTGATCGTGAAATGCTTCCGTTAGTTCTGTCTGGATAAAAATCTGTTTTATTTAGCTGCAAAGCAGAAGCTGAGGAGTGTTTCTGACACAGGCCGTGAGGTGGCAGGGCAGCCACAAGAGCATGTGCCAGCAGGGAGCTTTTTCAGGGCAAAGGCCTGAGGCCACACCCGGAGTCTTTCCTGATGCTATAATTGGTGACACATGTAAAAGTCAGAAACAAACAAAAAAAAATGGACTTAGGCTAGATTAGTTTCCGAGGCTTTTGAATGCTGAAGAAGAAAAAATGTTGGGGGAACAATTTCTGTATTCTTATTTGTTTGATTAGACCCAAGCGACTTCAAACTGGACCGGTTCGTCACAGCAAAGCAAAATCTGGACTGTAATTGTTAGTGATTCTTAGATGTCAGGGTCTACAGCATCTGAAGCTCAACTTCAGAAAGGCTTTATCATCCTCATGTTGTCAAAATATTTTTATGAATCTCCTTTTGGCACAGTTTTCTTAATACTCCGGGCAGCGTGCACAGAATGTAATAGATGTTTTGCAGTTTAAGGAATGCTGATTTAAAGCAAAATGCTAATGGGCTGGGAGGGTGGGTGTGTTTAAGAAGCAGGAGAAGGCAGACAAAAACCATGCTAGAATAAAGCAGAGCTGGAGACAAGTGGAATAGGCATGGTGTTTTCCTATCTTAAAAAAAAAAACAACAACAAAAAAAAACCAACACAAAAATTCTCTGTTGGGTTGTGTATATGACTAACTGCTTGTCTCAAAAGCCACCACTCCTGGAAACTGGCTTAACAACTTCCAGTCCAAAATATTTGAACAGTACTTGCCAGAGAGACAGCCCTGCCCTGAGGAACTATAATGATACGAAGTGAAGTGCTGTTACTTGTCATATTCCAAACCAGTTTGGCTGGAAAGTGTGTGTTAGTGGGAAATCTGGCTTGGTGTTCAAATAATCAGGATGACCTAGTAGGGTCTTTTCCTTCCCCTGCACTTTGAAGCATAGCTTGCTTTCTGCCATAAAAGTCATTTTAGAGAAGGTGCAGCCAAGAGCACTAGTCTCACTTTAATCTCTGTTTTCTAGTGCTTACGATTCACTTTGTTTTTTATTCTTTATTTGTTGTTTGTTTGGTTTTTACTTCTAAGGTCATGTGAGACAAAAATATAAATTTTAAAGGAGACGCTTTTTCATCCTGCTGGCTGGTTCATTATTTGCTTAATGGCACAGGCGACACATATATATGCTTAGCATTGTAAATAAAAGATGTACAGAGAACCAGACATGAGATAAATTAACTACAGGTTATTTTCCTAAGATACCTGTTCCTAAGATTGCCTGATTGGAATCTGATTGTGGACTGTGTGTCAGTGCTGTAACATTTTGTGTTGAAAGGATGATGATCAATCCAAATGTGCAGATTCTGCACATATCTTTTCAGACCTAGGAATATAAATACTGCAATTATTTCATGATCAGTGACTTGAAATTGGTAGCAACCTAATTTTTACTTTGGTATAAGTCTTGTGCTAGGAAAAGTTAATACAGAGTTGTAAAGGGCTTGGTCTGAAATGCCTAATTTGCAAATTTGTTGATCAGGTAAGAGTTATAATTGTTTCCAGCTTCAATCCTGGTCCTGTGTTTTTTTCCCACAGGAATTGTCAGTATATCCTCTCTTGCCACAGACACTTCCTGCTGTCTGACATTCCATGGTGAAAAAGGCAACCTGACAATATGGTTATCCATACTCATACTCCTTTTCCCCACATTTCAAACCATGCTCACTGACATACTCCAGCACATATGATGACTTGTAGTGGTGGTATTGTTCTCAGCAGTAATTAAAGTGATAAGACTTCAGAGCTCCACATCAGCATAACCTCATCATGCAGTTGAGCAGCAGCTGGCAATATTAACCTTTCAAAATAGCCACCTCCTCGTGACAGACTGTTGTCTGTCTTGATCTTTCCCCTGTTTTCCAGAAGAGTCTTAAATGAAGAGACAAATAAGGCTTTCAAAAGGAGCCTCTCCCTTCCTGTCCATTGGGAAGTGGAGACTCCTTCGGCTTTTCAGCCCATTCTGCCAGCCCAGCTGAGCTCAGATTTTCCTCTTGGAAACTCATTGCTCCAGTGTAATCCATGTGTCAAGCAAATCTGGTGAGATTTAGAGCTCCAGTTCCAGGCAGTGGTGGTAAATCATCTCAAGCCATTGCCCTGCTGATGGCAGTTTTTAGCATGATGCTGTAAAAAGTCACGAACAAGGGTTAAATGTCTGCAGACAAATTATGTGCATGCTTGGTGAGAGTTACTTGCACTTTAGCAAGGAAGAACATGTGAATAAGGCAGCCAAAAGCAAAATTTATGTGGCTGAGTACCATGACTTTTTAGGTCAATTGTCATTGTATTGAGGAACAAAAAGAACAGCAAAATATTTAATTATTAAGAGAGTGAAAAAAACCTTCAAAATTAATTTCGCAGTGTTGTGCCATATGTAGCCTGATGTGTCACATCTCAGAGATACACCAGCATGTGCTTTCAGGTACTCTCCTGAGGAAAATCAGGAAAGAAGAGAAAAAATTAGAAAAAGAGGAAGGAGAGAACACAAGTAACAACATATTGCATAGGTGTTTGTTTTGTTTTGTGTTTTGTTTTTTTTTTTTCCATCGGTTTTTAACAAATAAGTGAGATAGGAAGATATAACCCAAGAATATTTCTGCTGAAGTAAGTATGCACTGTAGACTGTACAAAAAATGTAGCTGCCCTTTGAGTAAATTATGACTGTCAAGATTATATCTGGTTTTGAAATGTTCTTGTCCTCTGGAGAAACATTGTAGGAGCTTCCCTTTTGCATAGAGATACTTGAGTTAATTTAATAAAGTTTCTGCTGGTGACTCAGTCATGGTTTTGTACTAGCTACTTGGATATTTGGTTTTTTGGTGTGGGTTTTTTTGGTTTTTTTTGTTGTTGTTTTTTTACAGAAACCATTTGTGTGCAGATGTCCACAGATCTGAAGCTCTCTGAGCTCTTCATTATACATACTTAAGATCTGCTACATGTGAGCTTCCTGCATCCTTCCATGGTGCCAGTAGACGCTACTGATTCCTGTAGGAGTTCCATATCAGTAGCTGATAATGGTTGAGACATGATTTTAAATCACACAATTTCAGAAATTGTAATTTAACTTGAATACATGTGGGATTTGGTCTAGAAGGTTAAGCTTGCTATTCTAACCACAGTTGTATGTATGTTCTTATATGTGGGTTTTTGTGGTTTGTTTTTTTTCAATAGGGCCAAGTTCATTATCAGAGATTTAAAGTAATGGAATATGGTAAGTGTTACTTAAGGCCATTTGTTAGTGACCAAAATTTGTAATTGATTCTCAATTAATTCAGAGTTAAGAGAGAGTAGCTTTCCTTGACTAACAAGAACCTTTTGAAGACTTCCAGAAAGCCTAATTTCCAAATCTCTTTCTTCTCTGACCCTTGACTGTCCTGGGAAAAACATAATCTTACCAGCTGCCCCGTTTAACTTGGTAGTTTTAATTACTTACTACTGTAGTGTCTGGATGCCATGCAACCTTTAATATACTTACCTTAAGCCTGTGAGATGCAGTTCCTGTCCCAGTTTTCACAGAATTGTGCAGGCAATGTATTAATCCGAAAATATCTGTGTAATGTCTGATCATGAAGCTTGCTGATGATTCTGTGAAGACTGAATAGGCTGAATGTTCTATATTTCAGCTTTGCAAATTTGTATACAGGCTGCTTTTATGATGCTTGGTGTTCTCCTTTCAACAAGAAGTCAGTCTGAGGCATGCATATGGTTCGGTTAAAAGTACATCTTACCTTATATTCCTTAGGAAACTGGAGAAGTCCTTATCATATTACATCTTCTGCCCATATCACTTAGAAACCTACATTATCTCTTACTTTCTGTAATTAATTATTTATATATTTTTTTTAGTTTTACCAAAATTTGATGTTACAATAGCAACACCACTATACTACTCTTTGAGAGAGGAAGACGTAACTGGTGTTGTCACTGCAAAGTAAGTAAATAATTGATACCAGTGTCACCTTTACTCATAAGAATATTATTTTGGGCTCTAAGTGCTGAAGTGAAAACTTAGGTTTAGAATGCTAAAAAGTGATTTATACTCTAAATTAGTTGGTTAGCTTCCACTTCTAGCTACTGGATTTTGTTGTAACAATGTTAGATCTTCAGACTTGTAATTAGATTTTTGGTTTTGTATTGTATCCTGACTATTGCCAGGATATGTTAGCTACTTTCTTCATAAAATTGTAATATATTAAGGCATTTTTAGTTCTTAGGACTCTCTAATGGTGCTCTCCAGTTTATCGTGTCAGGATCTGTTGGGAGTATAACTGTATTATTAGATTAGTAGGAAAATTACGTGAGCTTGTATGCATATCCTTCTTGATCCAATTTATCCACAGTGTGGGTTTGAAGTATAGGCTTCTCCTGCATAACAAAATATCTATACCTGTTAGTGAAGAGTTTCTCTTGAGAAATTCAGAAGAGACTTCACTGTAGACTGCTGTGTAAACAATATTTTATTTTTCAGCTGAACAAAAACTAGACAAAAAATGTAAAGGGCATTAATCTCAAAAAATAAATTAGTTTTATTTGGGGAAGATGAGAGCCAGATAGAATTAGCCGATAGATCCATTCAAGGAGTCCTGAAATAAAAGATTTTTCTTGGGTTATTTAATTCCATAAAATATATACCTTCTAAACAAGCACCCCATTTATAAGTGAAATTAAGAAATGATTGATTAACAAGCTATTTATATTAAGTGTTTGAGTAACTGGACTTTTGAGTAACAGCTTCTTTTCCTTGAGGGAATGCAACCTGATATTGTAAACCATCTACATTTTTCCTAAGGAGCAATTTAAAAAAGAAAAAAAAAATCCATCAATTTTTTTTTCCTCATTCTGTTTTGCTTTTGGAATCTATTATATACTGATGTGAATTTGGTTGCCAAAGTAATTTTGGTCTTCCACAGGGTACTTAGCTACTTCATTAGGCCCTCATAAAGTATTTGGAAGTGTATCTGTCTGCTGCAATAAATCCAGACTTGGACGTCATTGAATTGTCTGAGACTGAATCTCAGCAGTGCCAGTTTTACTGATACATTGTAATTATTTATAGGAAGTGACTTCATTCCTAGTGACTGCTTTTATAGGCATAATGCCTCTTTATACAAAGAGTTTATAAGTCCTTTACACTTGCAGTTGTCATAAAACATTTTTCTTTCTTATCTCTGGAGAATTATTAGGTTAAGTACAGGGACACGACCCAATGGCAATTTATTACTGTAATTAGGTCTACTTAGAAAGGCTGAATTCAGATGCAAGACAGTGTGGTCAAGAGTTCTTCCTGTAGCTGCACTAGTTTGTTATTATTTCTTTTTGCTTTTCAGCTTTGGTATTTCTTAAGTGGTTGCCAACCAAATCCATAATGACTTAAAGTACTTTCATTTATCACATCTGAAAGCATAAATAATGATAGACTAGAATGATTTTGGGTGTGTTTCCCCCACCTACCCACCTTTATCTGTACTTCTCTAATGTCTGAATCTGGTAATGTAATGGCTACTCTTATGTATGACTTTGAAACACTTTTTTTTTTTTGGTTTATTAGGATTCACTAACTTTAGATGGCTAATGGCATTCTAAGAGGTGAATGCATTACAGTTTTCACATTTGTCATAGCTGTAAATTATGTTTGCCATGTAATAATGCTATGGTTTCTTTGCACTGTCATCATTAAATAGTTTGCATACAAGTATCTTCATAGGTCTCATTTTGTATTTTCAGCACTTGGGAAACATAACACTTGCACTTCCAGGTGCTGTTTTAACTTCACTGTATATTACTTATGATGCTGTTATGATTGGTGTTCTGTTCACTAACTTGCTTCCAGCGTAGCTTATTGTAGTTAATTTTTCTACATTGTACAGCCCATAATAACAGTAATAGGTTTATAGAGCATATGTGAAGGAAAAAGCAACACTTTGCACTTGCTTTCTATCTTCCTCAGGTTTTGGACTCCTGATTTTAGTGACAATAAACTGGTCTTATCAAAGTACAAATGTGTTGTAGCCATATTTGAGACCAGGGAAAAAATATATTAGTGGAATATTTTGCTTTCAGAACTGTTCAGGAGCCCAAGCCCTGGAGGTGGTGCATTGTTTTCACTTTGGCATGTTTCAGGTACACGTATGGAAAGCCAGTGAAGGGAACTGTAACAGTCACTTGCCTTTCTGTCTCTTACTGGACAAACAAGAGGAACATAACAACAACAATGGAGGTGAGTCTTCTGTTAGGGATTTGCAGTGTTGTAGACTCCTTTTGTAGGGTAAATAGGCCTGGGACCGTTACTGAGCTCAGCTGGCATGGTCTGTGCAGTGACTTTCATGGGTAGAGTTAAACTCTTTAATTTCTGGAACAAAGTAGCTGTAGTCAGACTGCCTGTTGGGAATGAGTCTTGGCCTCTGTGGTTCCACGAACTGTTCCTAGAAGTTATTTGGGAGAGTGCTAATTGGCCCAGGTAGGAAAACTTTCCAGGAGGCACTGCAGCAGTGTAGGTGTTGGAGGGCCCGTGTCCAGGAATGCTTCCTGATCCCATGTGTGTCCCTGCATGCTCAGCCCTGCATTACAAGGCCAGAGGAGACAACTGCAATTGTCTAAGTGGAGCTCTAGCATGGTAGACACCAAAGTGTTTTGTGTTCTACCTGCTAGTTGCCTAAAAATTATGCTGGAGTTGCCGTCCTCGATGTAATGTGGCACGTGAATTTATAAAGGCCTGCAGTTTTGATCTGAAGCCTTAAAAATGGCATCCTTTTGCAAAATTAAAACAGGATCAATTTCTGCTAAATGGTGTGCCTGTCGTTTTCTACTGGCTGACATTAGCAGCTGACTGACCTCAGTGCCTTCAGCAGCACTGAGCCTACAGAAATTCTGAGCTAGGGTACAGCTCAGAATAGGAGAGGGTATATCCCCCTCCTCTGGCAGGGACCTGTTAGCTGTATGTTTCTGCAAAGCCCAGGCAGCTCTGCTCTGGCCACGTACAAGTGGATACTCTTAGGTATTAGAAAAAGTGTAAAAAGTAACTTTTTCCATAAGGCATTGCTGACTCTGAAAAGTAGTGAACTTCTACTGGATTTTATAAAAATGGTTACTGAAAGCAAAAAATAAAGGTCAGTGTTCATTATTTTCTTGTGTTGACACTCCAGGACCTGCATGTGGGGAGAGCTACAGGACGTAACTGGAAATCAGCTGTAGTAAGTTAAAAGGGGTCCTTGACTTTCCTGGCTCACCTTTTTTTTTTTTTTTTCCTGCATTGCAGATAGATGGATCTGTGAATGTAACCTGTAACAAGCTTATGTTGCAAAACTTGAACACTGATCAGTCATGGCACCAAGGTGACAGTGATTACACAGAGCCAATAGAAATTATTGCGGTGGTCACCGAGTCGCTCACAGGTATGTGTCTGTGTGGTGTCTTCTGAGAGAAATCCAAAGAGCAGGTGGTGCTGGAAGAGGTTACTGCCATGTGGAAAGGCTTGGAGCACTAGAAAAGCATCATGTGCTGATGGGAACATGAACCATCTACATGTAAATATGCTATCTGAAAAAATGTATTATCTTAACTGTTGCTTGCCCAGCTATTGAATAGTGTAGCCAGCTGTTAACTCAGGTGAAGACGGGTCTATGCTAAATGATTTATTAAATAACCAAGAAATATGTTCAGATGGAGTCTTAAAGTCAATGACTTACCACTTCTGATGAGAAGAGCATAAAGAGCATAAGGAATTGCTAGCATTAGCCTGAGTCTTACAAACTGAAACTTAATCATAAACTTATCATATTAGTTTGTAAACCACACCAATAGAAAGAGTTCTCTCACCTCAGCTGCAAACTGAGCCCATTTGTGTGTTCATGTTCCACTGCATCTTGCTTATTGGAAAAAAATATTTTATACAAAATTTCTGCCCATCCCAGAAACTAGGTTTTATTACAGACTTTCTGTAGAAGTCTTGGCAAGGTGAAGTTGACTGAGTTGGGATTTGTGAGTTCTTTCCTTTTTTGTCAGTCTGACATAGTCTGTGTGGAATAGAGCACCATGTGGTATGCTTTATTTAGCGTGGTGGAAGACAGCACCAGTACTTATACCACCTATCTACTGATCCTTAGCTGCAGGGATGAAGAGCAATAGGAGTGGAAATGACGAAAAGTACAATAAAATTATTTAAAAATCATGGACAGTAAATAGTGTTGTTGCTAAAGGAATATGTATGCTAAAAGCATGTTGTCTAAAAACGTACAATTATTCAACAGGGAACTCCCAAAATTCAAGTGCCATCATATTTCCAAAGCAAAGTGACTATTTTATTGAATTTATGGACTACACTAGAGTTATAAAACCTTCTCTGAACTTCATAGCTACCGTAAGTTCTTTCATTTTATTATGATCTGTGTATGAACAAATGTTACTTCTTCTGTATTTTTGCTTAGGTAACAATTTGCTTCAGATTTTAAAGTATAATTTACAAATTTGTTTTAAAATTGCCTTGTTTTGATGATACATACCAGAAAATACTAAACTTTGAGGTCTTCACTCTAGAAAAAGATGAAGTGGCAAGGAATGCTGTTGTGTTAGCAGGATATATTTGAGTATAGTTTGTCAGTATTGTGATGGAAGAGAAATCTTTTCAGTTTCTAGCAGATTGTTTTCCATTGGATAACTGTGCTTCAAAACAAGTATAGTTACTGAGTCCCAAAACTGCTAATAATATTTGTATATGGAAGTGTGTATATACACACACACATGAATATATGCTTTATATGATGCATATACATATAACTAAGCAACTGTTATGAAATTCACTAAAACTCATCAAACCACATTGCTCTCAAGCAAAAGTGTCTTTTCTGCCTTCTCTCCTTTCTCGTAACAGCTTCAGTCCTCTCATGGAAGTGGTTATCTTCTTCATGCTGTCCATAATCTGTGTTCAGCATTTCTACATTTAGCAGAGGTCGCATGTTTGCATCACTGCATTTTGCTTGAAAAGTGGAATTGATTTCTGTCCTGGTTTGAGCCTTTAATTTGTAGCAGTCAGGCTAAAGACCAATAAAATAGGCTGAATATGCACTTTCAATGTTGATTGGCTGAAGCCATAGCTTTGTGCTAGCCTGATCATTTAGGTCTTTGTTTTTTGTCCTTCTAATTTTCCATGCCAGTATCCTAGTTTCTTCCAGCTCTGACCTACTTCTTCCTCTTCCAAAGATGAGCTGAGTGAGAGGTAGCTGAAGCATTCAGCAATGCTTTCAGCTGGCAGAGAAGGAGGTATCAGTTATGCTCCCAGAGGAGTGTGAAGGAACAGTTGCTGCTATCAATACCCAAGTGGAGGTCTGCGTATTTTGCACAGAGAGAGGACAGGAAGGTAGTGACAGAGGAGGAGAGGTACTGGAGTGACAGACCTCTGGATTGAAAAAGAAAAGGGGAAAAAAATTAGTTTTGTGCTTTTAAATGTAGAAGTTGAATTTTTGGAATGGAAGGAGAATGGTTTTACTATGGATGAGAATCTGCTTGAATGTGGAAATAAAGGTTGATTTAAGTTGTAGTGCTGATTGATAGATGCTGGAGTGAAGAAGTTACAGACTGTCAGTTTTGGGCCCTTTTGGAGTCTTCAGCTCATTTGATGAATCCATTAAGACATCTGACTTGGTATCAGCTCTGCTTGTCGACACATTTTTCTTGACATGATGTAATGTTAGGTTGTCCTTTGTGGTGGTGGTGAGATATAAATGATAAAATTAAGTATTCAGGCTTTAGGTAAGATATGCATAATTCACCTGACAGACAAGTATTTGCTACAAGAAGAGTAACTGGGAGAGCTGAAAGGCTGGTCACCTTTTGGGTTCCATCTGCTTTGCTTTTCTTATTTTTTTTACTCCCTAGAGTTATGAATAATTTTGCTCTTGGCTGACCTACCTACCTGTAGTTTAATCAAGGGATTAAATATAAAGTTACTGATGTGTCAGAAATCTGAGGATGCCCTTGTTTTTTTGATGTGATGTGAGTGCAAATATATTACCTGTTACATTACCTGTTATGTGTTGTGAATTTTAGACTACTTGATAAGCGTTTTCTTTCTTTTTGTTTTTAGCTGAAGGTGATGCGTTCTGACAGCAACCAGCTGACAGCTGAGGAGAGGCAGAATCTTGTCACTATCACTGTACAACAGTCGGACCTGCTTTTTCACCACTCTTCCCTTTCTCGCCTTGAGAATGAGGCAACAGAGGAGAGAAATCTGACAGTCCATGTCCTGAATTACACAGTCCCAGAAAATGGAATTATTGATACTGAGTTTCCAATCCTGTCTAATACAAAAACTCTGAGAGTTCAGGTATTGCTTTGTAATATGTTGCTTTGGAACAGCAACACACCAAATCAAGTGGGCTGTGATCGATGGTATACTGTTCCTGCTACTTGCAACAGCTGATACTTCATCTACTGTTAATTTCCTTACTTCATATTCATGTTAGAGCTGGAAAAAAAGTGGCTGTTTGAATGTGATCTAAATGCTTGCACCAAGATAGCAAGGGAAAAAAAGCAGATACCCAAAGCAAGCAGTAAAGTGACCTTGTACTGCCATTAAAGCCAAGATACTTCTGTAAACAGTAGCACACAGATTTTGCTCTTTTGTTAATAGCTTTGTTTTATATTTTCTTGTAGGCAGAGTTCCTCAGCAGTAGGACCGACATAGGTGTTTATGATGTGTTCAGCTCTCCCAGCCAGACTTATCTCCAGGTTAAAACAAAGAGCCAGGATATAAAGGTACAGTTTGAGAGAAAACTTGCCAAGATAAGAGTAGTCCAAGATACTCATCATGTTTCCATGCTCATCACATGTTTTTTCTAGGCTGGGAAGCCCTTTGAGCTGAGTGTTGCAAGCAACAAGCCAATGAGAGAGTTCCACTATCTGGTAAGTTACTGGTTTTAGATACAGGGACAATCCAAGATGACTTTTACTAGCCTGAGTGTTTGGTAAAACTTACTACAGTCAGTGGAATGTGATTGAATATGAGAGAGATTCAGTATTTTTAATTGTTTTAATTTCACCTAGAATGGTAATTTTGAAAGTTTACCTGCCATTTAGCTACCCAGCCAAAAGGTTACAAGGTGTAACTTAAGAGCAATACTGTCTCTGTGCAGAGCAGCCATGATGGGAGAAGGGGCAGGGGTGTCTCAGGAGCAGCCCAAGCTGGAGCTTGTCAGAAGGTCCTACAGAAGCAGTTGGCTGGTGGAGCCTGTAGGCAGATTCAAGGCTGTCAGGGCCAAACCTGCAGGCACAGAGAAAGAAGGCTTGCCTGCTGAGGAGACAGATGTTCCAGTGGGCAGGATAACATTGTTAACAAGGGAACTTCATAGGGAGCATTTTAAAATACATGGCTTGGCTAGTGGCTTGTTTAATGGCTCACTTGGGTTTAAGAGTTTATTATACATCATCATTGGTATTCCATCCTGTCCTTAACACATGCATGTCTTGTGCACAGTCGACACCTTAATAATAATGACAATGCAATTCTTTTCCTTTCAGAGACTTTAATAGTAAACTGGTTAAGGAAAACCTCAGGACAATATAAAACATAGGCATTTGTGTATTTTCTGAAACAAAAGATTTAAAAAATAGGGTGCATGCTGTCAAAGGCAGAGAAGTACCCTTCATGACTCTGTCTTCAGTAGTAAGTGGTATGGTCCAACAGAAACAGATGTAGAGTGAAAAAGTTGATGCTGAGAGCCTGAACTCCATATGTTTTGAGTAAAATGCAAACCTGTTCTTAGCTGGTACATGTTAGTGGACCTCAGTGCATACTCTCCATGGTGCAAAGTGTAGTTAGTTGGGGTGTTTGGGAGATTTGCTTTTAAAATTGTATTCCTGATCCAAACTCAGATGCTGTTATAGATGACCCTTATAACCCAAACATATTACTGTTGTATTTTTATGTTCTCATAGCAAATGTTGTGCTATGCACTCTTTGTAATTCTTTACTCGACCATAGTGATGCAGGAATTAAAACATTAAAAAAAAAAAGGTTCTAATATTTAAATATGACATTGCCCCCCTGTCTCATACCTAGTCTCATAGAACTGTTCAACCACTTAGGAAATTAACAAAATAAATCACAACTATATGTCTTTTGTTTTAACGGCTATTTGTATAAGGAATGGCAGAGCTTATGACATACTGAGATACCAGCAGACTGCTTTAATTTTTCCCTTTCAGGTGCTATCTAAAGAACAAATTATGGCTTTTGGCACAAAGGCTGCAAAAACATTCACTTTAACAGCAGAAAATTCCTGGGCTCCTTTGGCATGTATCCTTGTGTTCTATGTTGATGAACTTGGAGCAGTTGTAAATGATGCTATCACTGTCCCTATTCAGCCTGATTTGGATGACAAGGTACCTATACTGAACTCAAATCTGAGACCATGTTTTTGTCTGTTTCTTGTGTGGTAAAAAGTGCTTTAGACTGTAAATGTAAAATCTTCCTCATTGAGGTTCTAATCTGAGGTTTGTGTAAGTCCTCAGAAAGTCTTGATAATAGTGGCACAGTTAAGGTCCAGTTATAAATATGGGGCTCAATGTCTTTCACAGAAATAGACACATGACATCTCTTCATGTTTTTAATAGTTTGGTCAACTACTGAGCCAAATTGATCTGATCAATATAGTGGAAAGATACTGCTAAGTGCTCTAAGTGGAACTGTAAACATTTGTGATGACCTTGTTCTAGCCAGGCAGTGGTGCATGGGTCCACAGAAAGCCCAAACACAGCAGTGTTCTGAGGAGACTTTGCAGAAGGACCTTCCTCTCATAAGCTGTTGTTCCTCTTGGATTTCCTTTTTGAAAATCAGAGGCAACTTCTTTTGGCTGTCATCAGTGGATGTGATCAGTGTTCTATGTGGTCATGCATACTTTACCTCAAAAAAGCTTGAAGTGTGGGAAAACTGCTATTTCAGCAATTCATTGACTTTTCCAGTTTACTTACAAGGGTGAGATTTGGTCCTTTGTGAAAGTTAAAGCCTCACTGTGAATTTTTACAGGTGAGACTACCCAAGGACTTATGATATGTATACATTTTTCTCCCCTTTCTTTAATACTTTTAACCAGACATCAACAGGGATGCTATTTGTCTTATTCCTGCAAGCAACATTTCTCCATTTGCTTAATGATTTATCCAAACTCAGGATATGAGCGTTGTTGTCACAGGATAAGTGGAGAGGCAGGATGGTGAGGGAGCTGCAGGCACACATTTGTTTATTATGGCTATTATGTACCAGTGTCTGAAGAATCTAAATAAAGGGAAAACCAATAAGATAATTTAGTTAAAAATTGGAAATTTTAGGGTAGAGTTAGGAAGATTTTTCTAACCAGAAAGCTATAACACTTTGATTCAGGCTTCTGGAAACAAAAGTCTTTCCATTCATTGCAGTGTTCACAAATAAGACTACAGTATATTCTGTGGCAATGAGATAAGGCCTGATCTTGAAAATACCAGTTTAATTAAATGTAGTTTATGATGAAAAACATGATCCTAGTATCTATACAGACAAGATAAAAAATTGAGACAATAAATTATAAGAATTTAAGATCAGTATTACCGTATGTGCTGTAAAGACTGGATGGTGAAAGATACATGATAAGGAAAAAACTGATCTTACAGGCTTCAAAATTTAAAATTTCCCCAGTTGAATACTAGCTGTTGAAATTAAATACTCTGTCAAGCTACTTTTCTCTGTAAATGAGTTGGTAAAATTGAGTGTACAGACCTACAGTGCCACAGTGTTCTTACCCACAAACAGTCTGATAATGTATAGTGAAGCACATGATGCTAATCCCGTTTATGTTGGCAAAATTAGTATATTTGCTGTTGCTCTCTGATTTTCATACTGAATATGAAAGGAAGATGAACACTACACTAGATCTATCAGAGGAAGCATGTGATGAGGCTATAGATTCAGACATCTAAATACATGTATTTACATGTAGGTTCAGGAAACAGTTGCTTGAATGCAGACATCTAGTGTCCTTTCAGAGGCCACAGGTTATTCAGGATGTTATCATAGGATGAGTGGATGTTTCACAGGCCTTATGGGAGACCTGTCCCATTCTGGCATAGGAGCTGAGTGTGCTGTGGGACATCTGAAGTGGTTCCAGGTACCATCAGGTGACTAAGTCTCTTTGTATGTGAGTTATGTGTCTAATGTCAGTTTATGAAAAATCAGTTGTCCAAGAAGAATGTGGTTTTAAGTTACTCTTCCTGGACTCTGGTGCCTGCTCTGGAATGTTTATGTGTCCTGTTTGGCGGCACCAGCGGACACATCTTGGATACCTTCAAACATCTCAGATCTAAGTGCCATGTAACTGAACCCCACTCACAGCCAGTTCAGCCAGTGGAACCTGTAGGACTGTTTTCTTCATCACTGCTTGGATTTATGCTTCATGATGAGCCAGACTGCTATCTAGTCTCCGTTATTTCTTCTGCCTCTGTGTAAGATGAGAGCTTGAACACTGGACTGAAACGTGGACAGCTAAGTGTAGCTAAATTAAGTGTGGAGCTGAATTCTATGTTTAGACTTTATAGAAGAGGTGTTTTGATGAGGGAAAAGAGTTAAATTGTTTATTTAAAACAGACATTCTGCATCGTCATCTGGTACAGTGGGAATGGGACACGTTAGAAATACCATAGCGCAGGTGACCCTTTCCCTCTTCAGTTCCTGGTGGAAGGTAGACTGATGCTGTAAAGCCTGTTTATTACCTTCTTTCTTACCCATGCACCTATTACATATATCCCTTTTCTGTATTGATCTCACTGTGGAATACTTTGGTGTAATCTTTGAGGGCTGTTTTTTTTTCCAAAATAA
>NW_009952052.1:3208027-3210835 GCF_000747805.2 Chaetura pelagica
ACAGCAAATATGTTTCTTTTACTGCCCCCAGCTGTAGAAACTGGTGTGTCCTTGTGACTCAAAGAGATTGCTGCTGGTTTACTAAGATCTGGTGGAAATGGCAATGGATCTCATTGCTGAACTGATCAGCTAGGAAAGCAAAAGAGCAAAATGAATGCTGCAGTATTTTCCCAAAGGTCCTTGGAAAAGCAAATCTGGAAACCCCATTATAGCCATTTAAGCTAAGAAAATGTTTCCTCTGAGTTGTTAGTGGCTGTAAATATCACTGTATAATTTAAACCAGTTCTGTTTTTAACTTTTTTCTAGATTAAAATATCTTGGAGCAAAGATAAGGTCAAGCCATCTGAGAAAGTCTCACTTAAAATTAGTACTACAGAACCAGGATCAGTGATTGGACTTGCAGTTGTTGATAAAAGTGCAAAGCTTCTAGGAGAAAGTAATGACATAACAGAAGATTCTGTAAGTAAATGGGAAAAGGGGTTTTCATTATTGTGTATATGAAAGACATATTTATGGAAATATGACAGTTTATATGCTGAATGAGTAGTGTTCTTTGGGCAGGATTTTTAGTCCTTAATTGTGCAAATATTTTTTACTTCTTCAAGTAGTTCATCAAGATGAGTGGAAAAGACTGAAAAGCTTACCTGGTGATAGGCCCAGCACTTCTAATTTCAATTGAAATTTGATTAACTGCTAAGTTCACACTTGGCGCTTCTTTCAGGAAAGACAAAAAACAAAAACCTCAGAAAAACTTCCTAATGATTTTGTGCTTTGTGCTCTTTAAAAGAAGAAGAAAGAAGTTTATTTTCTAAAGAGCAGGATAAATTATTCATCTTTTTTGGTTCCCTTTACTTGCAGAAGATCTAGTGCATCAACAATTTGAAAGAGCTGACAATATATATCATTTCTAAAGTACTAAAATGCCATAGCCTAAGTGCAATAGTGTATGAGTGAATTGTGAGATCCTATTTTAGGCTTATATAGTCTTGGTCACTCTTTCATTATGAAATCATTGCAGCCTAATCCCCTTCATCTGTCATGGATTCTTTTCTCTTTGACATGAGATGCTCTGTCATGAGACCTCTGCTTGAGGTACAGCTCTGTGTATTAGCATCCACAGCAGGGAAAGTTTTGAAAAATGTGTTTGAATTCACTGTTTGGATGATTTTGTTTTCCTTGTCTTAGATCTTCCATGAGCTCAATTTATACAATGCAGTGCAGTATTTCCCTCTGGTAAGAGGTTCTTATGGTGTCTTTCAGGTAAGTGTTTTTTTGTTCTTGTTTGGTTGGTTTGTTTTTCTTAATTCTAAGCTGATGTTTTTTACTGCTTAGTGATTTGCACATCACTTGCTCGAAGAAAATGCTTTTTTGGACTGTAGACAATGTACTGTTTTCATGGCTTATGTGGGTTTTAAGTTGTGAAGCCTATCAATATGTAAATACTCTGAATGCAAAGAAATATGTTTATACTCTCATAGTTCTTATACTCTCATAAGTCTTTATGTTGTCTTCGCTTTGAAAAGTTTTCAATCATTAAAGCAATATTCAGATACAGATGATCTAAGTTTTGTTGATTCTTGTGTATTACTTGATTTAGTTCTGTAATTGCTCTCTTATGATGACCTTATTTTCTTTAAAAATAGAAAAGAGAAAGAAAATAGATAAGTATTGTTGGTGTCCTGAATGTCCTGTATTGAGATATACTGTATAAATTTTATCCAGAAATGCAGCCTGTGGGTATCAACTGATGCAATTCTGGAGGAGGATAAGGAACATTTGCTGTGTAAGTAATAAAATAAATAAATGTAGCCAAATCTAATTTACTGAGTGGGGAACGAGGTCGATGGATTATGGCCCCTGTTAGGTCTTCTTAATGTACTGCATACAGGCTGCATCCAGCCTTTCAAACTGTTGCCATTTCCAAGGGTCAAGATACTCAAAATGCATGTGACTGCTATTTTAAAAACTTCCTTTTTACTGCTCTCCTGAGTGACACTACCTGTTAAAGGCCTGAGAGTGAATGAAGTTTTTATTTGCAGTTCCAGTCAATATGTGTGCCAGTGATTCGTCATGTGTAATCGTGTTACACCAGTTCCAGAAGCAGTTCAGGGGGGCCATGTAGAAATGTTAAGTATGTGTGAAACATTTTTTATTCTTTAAAAAAACAAGCAAGGAAAAAATGTTTCAGATTGTCCCAGAGTAGCATTACCAGATGTAAGAAAACTATAGATTATACTCCAAACACTGTACTAGTTTGATTTTTTTTAAACCTAGGTGTTTTTAGGTAGAACAATTTTTTTTTTTTTAAATCTCATAGATGAGGGAATGATACCCATAGAGGATGGTTTTGGTGAGGATATTCCTCTCTCTCAAGATGGGCCTCCTGACTTCAGGAATCTCTATGTGAGGACACATTTTCCAGAGACCTGGCTTTGGATCGACACGAAAACTAGGTATAAGATTAGAAGAAAATGGAAACTAATTTACATCTGCTGTTGTTTGGCTTATTAGTATTTGTAGGTTTTGGTAGCATTCTGCTTAAAAATGTAGTATTATTTATATTCTGCTACCACCTAGAGGCCACATGTGAGATTGGAGACCTACCAAATGAGGCATTGTAGTTTCAGTAGAAACTAGTTAAAAATCCTGGAGAAAAAATAAACTCTCATCTTTTTACAGATGGGAAGATAATGGATAGAGAGACCCACTCTTTTTCTCTACAGTACATGAGAAGACGGTGATTAGCCCAGAAAGGGAATTCTGTTCCTGTCTGCACCTAATTCAAGGAGCAGTTCAAACTGTCAAATG
>NW_009952052.1:3210850-3222031 GCF_000747805.2 Chaetura pelagica
TGTAGGGAAGCACAAATGTTATATTCTTTCACAGCTGAGAAGTTCAGGAAGCAACCTTCATCTGGAATTGTTTTATGGGATCTGTAAAAGTTGATTACATATAAAGTGATTCAATATAATTACAGTAAATGAATGTGATTTAAAATAATTTAAATAATGTAACATTTGTTTTAATAATTTCTAAATTATTAGGGAAAGAATAATAGGTAATCAGCAGATTTTCCTGCCAAGAGTTTGGACTTATTTTGGGATTGTTTTTAAACATTTATCTCCACTTAATGATGTCTGTAAATGGATGCTTTTGAAAGTCTGCTCTCCCTTTCAGATCTAACACAGACACCACAATGGAAGTCATTGTACCTGATACCATCACATCCTGGGTAGCCAGTGCTTTTGTGGTGTCTGAAAAGGGCGGGCTTGGCGTGACAACTGCTCCAGTGGAGGTACAGTGTGTGGGACAAGACAGTTCTCCTTTAAATGCTGGTAACACTATAGGCTGTTACTGGAAGCTGTGTTTTAGTTCTAATGGCAGCCATCCCCTTACAGTAATAAAGTGATTTAGAGGCTATGTGTGTTCAAACTATGAAGACTGCATAATCACTGAATACTGATACTGTAGGTACTGTATCTGCCTTCTCTTCCTGCTCACATAAATATCTCAGACATTACACAGATACTTGGGTGCCTATTTCTATTGGAGCAGTTGTTTTGTTGGAGCACTTCCCAAATGTTCCCACTTCAGAATCTTCCCATGTAGAAAGGGGGAATGACTGCCTGAGGACATTATATTTCCATGTTTTCTTGCCTCTGCCAAGAGGACTTTGCATGAATTGATAGTGCATGCAGGGAGGTTTGCACTGTGTAGCTGGGAAGAGGTGGCTGTGATGGGAGAGGTATGTTGTCTGCTGGAAAGATCATGCCACCGTGCTGTTCCTCTTAACATTTAAGCCCAGGAGGGAGGACGGCATAATTGCTTAAAGGCTAAAATCTTGCCTTACTTTCATTTAACTGTCAAAACCAGTCTTGGACCAAACATAGATGCTGCTTTTTAGGTAACTTAGCTTGAGGAGCACACTGAGCACTGACAGCCAATGGATGAGATGCTTCTTGCTTCCAGTTTCCTGACTCCTGAGGCTCTTGTTCTTCCAAGTGTTCAAGTAGTTTAGGGATTGTGGGAAACTGAGATTTAAGCTAAATTCAGCATTCCTCACATTAGATTTCTAACCTGAGATTCCCAACATACAACTGCAGTTGTTGTAGGTTCACTCTGTATTCATGGAAACAGCTACTTAAGAGTTATTAAGCCAGTTTAAAATATGAAGTCTCATTAACTAGTATTTTATATACATTAAATAATCCTCTCAAGGTAGTTATCTCCTTCCAGTAATTGTGTAAAAGTCCCAGAGAAAATATGTTTCTAACTGAGACAACTCGACTTAAGTGCCTAAGGTTAGAAAGGCTGAAACAGTGCTGAAACTGGGTCATAGATTTCCAACTTGATGCCTGGCCTAGTGCAAGCACAGCTTGGAGACAACCATTTTTAAGTTCCTATGCCCTCCAGTTCCTGGGGAGGGGCAACTTTTGGAATCCAAACCAAGATCTAGGTCCAGATTCCATAGTTGGCTGCTACACCAGACACAGAACATGTGCTTTGAACATCCTGGTCATAACTCCACAGAATTTGGAGCCTGATCTGGATTTTGTGGCTAAGGCTCCTTTGAGACTGGAGTCATTATTCTCATTTCTTTTACTTGGCTTGGCAGAGATGGGACACAAAGAGGAATCACTTTCTGATTCAAACTGTATGAAAATCTATACTTGGCCTCTCATCCTCAAATTAGAGAAGGCTGCAAGCAGAGCAGATGTTGAGATTATTATTTAACTGTAATCACCCACAGGCACTGTTAAGTACTTCACCCTTGTTGCGATGTTTAGATTGTGTTTGGAGTTCCATATGTCTGAAACACATTAGTCAGTACCATACAGAGCTGCAAAGAAAAGAAAGCATGAAAACTGTAATGGGAAAATAAATAAATGACATCTGTGTGTTTAATGTCATTTATTTCTTCGCATCTTGTTTTTATTTGACTTCTACGCAGAGTGTCAATAATTTTACCCTATCATATTTTATTGTAATGTATCAGATATTTGTAAGTGTAGAGTTTAGTATTGCAAGAGTTTTAGAGAAAAGTAAAACAAAAAAGGTAAAGAAAATAGGTACATACATAGAGTTATCCTCAACTAAGAACCAACCAAAAATTCTCCATCAGAACTTCTCCAGTGTCTAATACCTAAAAAGATTTTATACTGAAAGATTTACCAAAATTTTTTTCATAGTTTAAAATAAAACCCAACAAACATTGAAACGTTTGATAGCTAGAAAGAAATCAGAGGGTGTTTTCAATCTGAAACTCAAAGCACTTGGAAGAATTTTTTAATGAAAACCAAATTAAAACCATTTTTAGTTGACATTTCAATAATGAAGAATACCATGCTTATTCTTATTGTACAGATGTTCATAAGCAGGGAAATTTTGATCCCATTCAGCTTGATGAGAGTTTACCACTGACTCTTTAGAGCCAAGGTTTCATCCAGAAACCTCTGTTTGCAGATAAAAGTAACTGCATGGTCCTATATTTCTGCAATTTTTCTTTTAATTAAGAAAAGATGTATTTTTAGAAATAAAACTAAAGATTTTATGCTGAGATTAAGATTAAAAAATAACACTTCCTTCTTAAAAGTGTTGGTGAATTATAGAATTGGGGAAAGTTAGTTACTTTGTATTCAATATGCATTTCAGTATTGACAGGGCAACTGACAGATTCTTAGTCATCCATTACTTACATACCCAAACCAGTTTAAAGTCGCTTTAATGGGATCTCAGGACAGAACACAGCTTCCAGACTTACTGAGTGACAGACTCTGAGTCCCACTGCAGGTATTGGAAGTTGCCATGTCAAAGCTGTCAGCACCTCTCAGTGGAGTGGTGCTGCTGAGTTCCCACAAAGGTGCTAACCACCAGAAGCAGTGTTGGCTTCTGCTTCAGCCCTCCAGTAACACATTTTGTTAACTGTAGAGTACCAGTACTCTGTCATCTGAATTTAGAAGTGATCAGAAGACAAGTTGTGTAGTAATTTTCTTGCTGGTATCTGATTTTAGGGGTTCACTACTGATTTTGTTTTGCAGCTAGAAGCTTTTCAACCTTTCTTCATTTTCCTGAACCTTCCATACTCTGTCATCAGAGGAGAGGAGTTTGTTTTGGAGGTGAACATCTTCAATTATTTAAAAGAAGAAGCTCAGGTAAGGTAACAGTCTCTCTACTTGAATGTTACTAGACACTGTAGGGTTTCATCACTAGTGGAGATCACATCTTTCTTGTGTGAGAACTGTATTATTTTCTTTAGTGGACGAACCATAAAACCATTTCTCTATGCAGAAAAAAAGGTGGCAGCTTATGAAAGTGGTTTTTCAAAATTAACACTTTGTCTTGCAAATGTTACTGTGTTTACAGGTTACTGTGATCCTGGATATAGATGATGCTTTTGAAATTATGCTAACATCCAATGAAATAAATACTACAGAAAATCAACAGTCTATATCTGTACCAAGTGAAGATGGGAAAACTGTTCAATTCCCAATCAAACCAAAACAACTGGGAGAGATTCCCATCAAAGTGACAGCAATATCATCTACTGCTGCTGATGCTGTCATCCAGAAAGTTTTAGTAAAGGTAAACAGTTTGCAGCTTGGCTTTTTCCTGAAATAAATGGTTCCCTAAAGCAGACACAGAGTGCAGCAAAAAGGCAAAGCAGCTTACTTGTCTGCCTCTTGCTCTGTAAGGTTGGTTTTGGATCAGGTGGCTTTAAGTAAATAATTTAAAATAATTTCTCCTTTAAAATTCTTCAGATAGCCTTCCAGGAATGAACATATAGATCTGTTCTACAACAGTGTTTCAAATGCTTCTGAAAGCAAGGTGAAATGTATTTGCACATCAGTGAACCTCTGGTGCTGCAGCTACCTTAATAGTGGAGTGTGGACCAAATTGTGGAGAGGTGCAAACAATTTTGCCATACACCTGGCTTTAGTTAAAAGCCTATTTTTTATTAACATGTCTGATTTTGCTAGTGGTGGTAATTAAGTCCCCAGAATTTCTGACAAAGCAGAAACTGATAAGACTTTCCTAACTTGAGACATCTGATTCATGTCAAATAGCATTTCAAAGGAAGGTGGTAGACACTTTTACGTCTCATCCTAAAATAAATGCTGAAGATCATAGAATAAAAGAATAGTTGAGGCTGGATGAGAATACCAACCTTCTGCTCAGGGCAGGATCAACCACAGCCAGATGCTCAGAACCATGTTCAGTCAGGATTTTTAATATCCCCACAAACAGGGACTTCACAGTTTCTCTGGGCAGCTTATTCCAGTGTTCAAACACCTTCACAGTTAAAAAAAAAAAAAAAAAGGTATTTTTTTATGTGTAAAAGGAATTCCCTTTATTGGAATTTGTATGTGTTGCCTTCTATTCTGCTACTGGGAACCACTGAGAAGAGCCTGGCTCCATCTTCTTTACTCCCTTCCTTCATGTATTTATACATATTGAAGAGATCCTCCAGGCCTTATCTTATCCAGGCTGAGCAGCCCCAGCTTTCGCAGCCTGTTCTTGGACCACTGTCCTGCAGGGCTGTGAGCTGTTTTTGAGTGGAGCCACTTACTGACCTTTTTGTAGAAGGTCAGTTGTGCAAAAAAGGACAAAAGCTTGTTGGACTAAGGACAATTTTTCTTGAGGGATTTTGAAAGCATGAGGAAATGAAATATTTGTAGTCCCGTACCTAACTTCAGTTTAAGCCCTTCTTGTATGACAGGCTGTAGGATTGCAGACAGCATAAAAGATACCACATCTCCCCTTGCCATGTGCTCTGCCATGGAGCTCTGTGCTTGGCATGGAGCTCACTGAAAGCAGAGGTGCTCTCTTTGACTTTGTGGCTGTGTTTTTGTAATTTACAGGTGGTCTCAAGAAGAATATAGTGGAGGTAGGTCTTAATAAGAAAAACATTTCTGTGTCTCTTTGGATGGGCTGATAGCTCAGGTTCTTGATATGTTAGGAAGCAGCACAAAATACCTGACTGGTTTAGATCCCCCAGTGCAGTAAGCACACAACCCCAGTCCTAAAAGCAACACAACAGTGTTGAAGATTACAGTAATCCTGTATTTATTTTGATAGGCTGAAGGATTGGAACAGACATATTCTCAGACAGTCCTATTGGATTTAACTGGGAATAAACCACAAGCAGTGTCGAAAACTTTGGATTTCACTTTTCCATCTGATGTTGTAAGTGGCAGTGAGAGAGTGCAGGTCACTGCTGTTGGTAAGAATTATTTTATTCTGTTTCCATCTTTATTGTTTGCTGGTCAGCTGTATATATATATTTTAAATAGTTTCTTGCTTGCTAGGTTTTTATTGAACTCAGTATTATCTGTCTCCATAATCCAGCTGCTGGCATCTTTTGCACTGCAGGCACAGGTGGTTTTTAAAGAACAAAGCAGTTGCCAGTAGTCACTAAAAGTGACTGTCAATCAAAGCAAGGAGGCTGGTGTGTAATACGAAACCTGAGCCACCCTAGCAGGATTTGCAGAGCTTTTCTTTAGAGTCCCTTCTGATGGACTGTCACAAGATTTTGCCCAGTGTGGCAGTGACTTTATAGATTTTTAGGAAACTGCATTAACTTTTACTTAATCACTATATTAATAGGTTGAGTCATTAATTCAAAATCATTTATCATCATGCATTGGACTAAGCATAGGAAGACTTGATAGATGGAATGTGTTATTCCTTTTATTTAGTTTATTATATTCTGGAATTGACTATCCTTTTTCAGAGTTAGAAAGGAAGTTGGATTTTAATAAGGAAGGTCCTACAAAGTTTGCTAGTGTCCTGTTTTAGTTCTGCTTGCCTGCAGAATAACCTAAAACTTGACTGGTTGTTGTTCCTTGTGGGAACAATGGTTGACACAACAGTGGGTCAGTGTACACACAGCTCATCAGAAGATGAATGCATATTTAATGCAGTTTTCTGCCCAGTTAGAGGTGTTTAGTACAAACATTCCAAATATATTTTCTTCCAGGTTAGATGATACCAGCTTTTATGTGTTAGGTGTACATTTATTTGCCTTAGGCTTTAATTTAATTTCTTTAAAATTTGTCTTTCAGGTGATTTACTTGGACCTTCTATCAATGGTTTGTCATCATTGATTAAGATGCCTTATGGCTGTGGTGAACAGAATATGATCAATTTTGCTCCAAATGTTTATGTTTTGCAATACCTGACTAAAACCAGGCAGCTGAGAGAGGATATTAAATCAAAAGCTATATCATTTATGAGAAAAGGTCTGTATGATTAAAAGAAAGATGTTAAGATTTTTAAGAACTCTCACTAGTAAAAGATATCTGTGGCTGACTTTGCAGTTGGTTTTTGAAGTACTACTCAGTTAATGTCACGAGAACTGGAAGAAAAGTCCATCCCCCTCATATCTTTTCTTCTTTCTTCTGGGCTGACAGAATGAAAGAGCAAACAATTTTGTTTCCCAGACCAAATTTGCTTAGAAAAAACATGAGGTTGATTTTCAGAGGAAAATTGTGGTTCAGAAGGTAATTTATATAGTGCCTTGGTAGTTGTTACCTCCTCTTTGATGAAATGGTGTGAGCAAACATTTTTAACCTCTTCTTGAGGCACAGAAGTGGAACATGAGTCACTGCTCAGTGTGAGCCATATTCATCCCACATGTGGATCTGTCTTCAGTGACACCATCCTCGCCTTGCCATATCCTAGTAGAGCTCAAGGAATGGCATTTGTTCTGGTGGTTGGCCTTTGCCCACCCAAGTTTTGGCTTTGGTCAGAAGTGCCCCAAGGCATCACAGAGTGTGGAGAACATAGTTGCACTATGCTTCTCTGTGCCTTTTGGATCAAACAGTCTAACTGTGAGGTACCACGCTCACCAGGTCAGTCTGCATGCTGAGAGCCTGGTTCAGAGAGAGGAGTGAGACCATCCTCATGTGAACTCTGCCCTTACAAAGACACCATGTTGGCATTTTCAAATTTTGTTTACTTTCTGTAAGTCTTTAAGTTATTTCTTTTTGGTGTTTGATTTTTTTTAAGTTGTTGACATTTCTCTTTGAAAAGACACAGCTCAAAATAAATCTTCCTTTCATCAAGATCCCAATTTTCTGTCAAAAGCATTGAAATGATTATTTTACACCCTTTGTCTTATATGGTTTAATTGAAAACTTAAGAGGAGAGGGGAAAGGTGTTATTTAAAGAGCTGCTCAGAAGTTTGTAAACAATCTACCACTATTTGAAGCCTGAGTTGTGCTACCATAATTTTCTGAAATTTTCCAATTTGAGATTTATTAAAGTTTTTTCAAAGGAAGTAAAAAGATAGGGTTAAAAGTCACTATATGCAAAGCTTTGTGTTACTTAACGTGTTCCTGGGGCTTTGAATGGACAAGTTTTTAACATTGTAGTGGCCAGAATATTTTAGTATGCTGAAATACATGTAATCTTAAGATAAAAAAGAACCACAGTCTAAAAAAAATATATTTTTTTTGCTTTAAAAATTGATTTCAGTTGTGCTGATTTTTTTGAAGTGTAATCTTAAAATTTATCTTTAGTTTGAAATGTAACTTTTAAAAGCTCAGTTTTTGAAAGAGTTGTCATGAAGTTTAATTTAAAACACACTTTAATTAATGTCTCGGTTCATTAAATATTTGAAAAAGTGACTTTGTAATCTGGAGTAAATATAATGAATGTTAAGGCTAAATGGTTGTGAGAAAAAGAGATCATATAGCTAGCAGAAAATGCTATATGAACTTCCTTTTAGCAGATTTTATTTACCTAGAACAAAGGCAAAGCAAAATAAAAGTTGCCTTTCAAAAGAATTCCTTCACTTGTGGGAATGACAGATCCCACCTTGAAATCTCTTCTTCAGAAATAAAAAAAACCCCAATCCTGGCTGATCTGAAAACTTTGGTGCTAGACCCAAGGCAAGCAATGAATTTTGAGCAGTTTTTCCAAGCTGTTTGAAACGTGAGACCCTATAGTCTCACATATTTCTGAAGTCCTTCCCATCCTGAGGCACTGCTCTTTCCCCCTTGCTCTGCCTACATCTCTTGGGTTCCAGCCTGTCCTCTGGGAGCACTAGTGGGAGTACAGCTTCATAATAGGATCCTTCTTTTCCTTGCCTTCCACTTGGATGTGTTGACATTTGAAGTATCATTTTTCATGTCCAATTGAGTGTCCGTTGGAGCGAACATGGGGGTTCACACCCCCCAGGTCTTCTGTTCCAGCCTTTCTGCAGGCTCTCCCATTAGATACACTGGAGTCTGGAGACTTTTGCGTGACTGCACAGGGTTGGTGTTGGAAAGAAGGCAAGCAGACTGTAGGAAATAGCTGAGTGATCACTCCGTCCTCCCTGGGGTTCTGCTCATCTTTCTGATCCCTCCCAATCTTAAAAAATTCTGAGGTAAATTTATCCCTGTCTAAGGGCTGCTCAGCAGTCGTGGTTAAGAAGGGTGTTGGTCTTAGTTTAGTGATTTTACACTACTAGCAGGGTGGTGATTATAATACTTATTGCTGTATATTGCTGCTTCTGTTAAGAAGGAGAAGACTTCAGTTTTCAGGCCCTGCAGTCAGATACTTCTGATGAAGAAGAAATCTACTTTTATATATATATACATTCATGTTCATCATAGCACAGTATTTCAAGGCTTAATCTCAGATAGTGACTTTTGCCTTCCTCGCTGTGAAATGCCACTTATTCCTTCTTTTTTCCTCCCACTCAAGAGTGCTTGACTCCTCAAGATCATTAACTGAGATGACAGATTTATCTGTATGGGAAAGATTCACCAGTTTTAATCATCCAGTTAACCACTGTAGTTGTGCTAAATGCATTTTAAACCCCTTATGTTTAAGTGGAAATTATAATTTCAAACTCTTTAAAGAGACAAAAACTAAACCTGATGTTACTAGGATAAGAGTTTATATGGGAAGGTGCAGTGCTATAATGTAGCAATTCAGATTCACATATTTATCCCTCCTGTTATATAGAGTGCCTGACTAGGATTTTGTCTTGCACTGTGTCTTAGACAAAGGAACCAGGCCATTTGTTCCTCAGCAATTAAGTCTTTGGTTCACTCACTATGTACCTAAATTCAGAATAGTATGTAAGTGAGTGTTTAATCATTTAATCAGTGAAAGCAAGGAACATATTGTAGGGGAATGGTTGTAGTTGGATGGACCTCTCAGGGTGTATTTGTAAGTGTTATTTGTTTGTGTAGGACTTAATGATGGTTGTTTTGAGGATTTTCCTTCTGTCTGGATGGTTCAATATTGTGTCTTTTTCTGTCAGGTGTTAGACTAATGAATACACTTTGTCAATTATAATAATCTAAATAGTGAAGGCAAGGAAAAGACAAGGTGGAGGAAAGAGAGAGAAAGGTGTCTTCTGAAATGTTATAAGTCGATACAATTATTGCTCTGTGTACCCAAATGGCAAGCAAATGTACAGGAAGGAAGACTTTAGATATCAGAAACTGCAGTGAGTAGCATCTCATCAGAAGCTCTTATTTCTAACATTGGATCTACACTGAAGTCAGCCATGGTGAAGATGCTGCTGGTGGTCATGAGCAGCTAGTGAGCCCTTGAGACCCTTTTTTTTATAGATGTTCAAGAGTCAGGGGAAAGATGCACTTGTTTTGGAAACTGAAAAATCTTTGAGTACATTTTAAATGGATCCTTCTTATAATTTCAGGATCTTCAGGTCTTTTTAAATTTTTCACTAGTTTCAGAGCAGCCTCTTCCAGCAGACTTTTCCTGATAGCTAGTCCTTTTGAATTGGCAAAAGCAAGTTCCTGAAAGTGTCTGGGTTTGAGCAGCGTTTGTGGCTTTGCTGTACCCTTGCCCTTCCATTTGGAAAATTGTTTGATTTTGCTTGTCCTTCCTTCTGCTGGAAAGATAGAGCATTTCTGTAGGAACACAACACCAGCTCCCCAAAACCATGAAGCACTGAACTATAGCTGCTACTGCTGTGCTCCTGGAGCCAGTGAGTTATGTTGTAGCCATGTCTCTCTGCACTGCACTGTCATGTTTGGGTGGCAGACGAGCTTTTGTAGATGGATCCTTTGTGTTACTGTTCCCCGTTTTCTCATTATCATCTGAGCAGTTTTGTCTGTTCCTGCATGTTTGGGAGATACACAATGAGCTCAATTCCTGCCCTTCTCAACCTTAGAAAGTGCCTTGCTTCACGTCAGCAGAAAGTTTGTGCTGGAATCTGCATGAGAGGAATGTGTTCAATACCTGTTTCTGCTTTTCCACTTCAGGCTACCAGAGAGAGCTGCTTTTCCAGAGGGATGATGGCTCTTTTAGTGCCTTTGGAAATGAAGATCCCTCTGGGAGCACATGGTAGGTAGTTCTGCCAAATTCCACTGTGGAATTTGAATATTTTAGATATTTCCCCTGCAACTAAGATTTTTTGTGAGGCTGGTAAAAGTTTCCAGCTGTATTTGTCTTCTGCCTGGTTTTCATTAGGTGGTCAGGCCAACTCTAAGGTCATTCTGCTGGATAACATGCTGTCAAAGCTGTTATTAGGGCAAGGCTTTTTAATTTTGCAAAAGATGAATGATGAATTATTTTAGCCAGAGGAATAATTTGGTCTGAAAGTTTTCCTGTTGCTTTTCTCAAAGGAATGAAGAACAATAATTCAATTACTTATTCTTGCAGTTGACTGAAACCATTTAGGGCTATGTCATCAGCACTGCTTTACACAGATTCTCAGTTCAGTCCATACTGGAGGCTGAAGACTGAAGCATTTCCTGAGGGGTGAACAGAATTACTGGTAGCAAAATTTGTCCTGCTTACCTCTCTTACACCTCCTTTTTTTTGACTGTGCATGCAACTGAAAAAGCCTTTTCAGTGCTGAATTTCACCCTGAGAAGCGAACATAATAGTGGAAGTTACATAGATACCAGAGACAAGTTCCAGCACTTTATTCAGCTAATCCATGCTCAGTTTGTTTAAATATACTTACGTATTTCAGTACACTTTGCTGATTTTAACCTTCCCATTTACTGTGTCACTGACTGAGTCACTCCTTCTGGAGTCAGTCAGCATCTTTTGTTGACTTCAGC
>NW_009952052.1:3222120-3226361 GCF_000747805.2 Chaetura pelagica
CAGGATTTGCCTTAGACTCAGTATTGATGAATTGGAAAATGAAGGTAATTTATCTGTACCAGCAACTCTGGTACTTAAATAGTGCAGTGATGGGTTACATGTATGCACACTTGACAAAGAGAGGAATCAAAGCAGAATTTGGGACTATTGAGGAATAAAAGAACAAGGAATGTTACAGTGACACCTTTATGGGGATAATTGTGATAATTCACATCACACTCATAACTGCATTACTTTGTAAACTACGATTTTTGCCACTTTAGCCTAACAGCAGAATGCAGGAGAGTAACATTGAATAAAGTCATGTGCTGGCAGACTTGGAGTCTATACTCTGTTTTTATTTTTGAAACGTAACAGCTGCAAAAGGGATGATCTTTAGGATTAAGCTTAGCCTACTTGCTTGTCTGGGTAAGGCATATATTTTTCTCTGTGCTTCAGAGGTGTGTGTAGAACACTTTGTGCATCACAGTTTTCTTACATAATCTTAAACAAAGAAGCTGTAATACTTTACTAATTTTGTCATATTTGATTAACCTTTTCCCCAAGGTTATCAGCTTTTGTTTTAAGATGTTTCCTTCAAGCTCGTCCGTTCATAGATATTGACCAAGATGTGCTCATGGATACAGCTAAATGGATTGTCCGGCATCAGAAATTAAATGGAGAATTTCATGAGCCTGGGAAAGTGTTACACAGTGATCTTCAAGGAGGCACCAATAATCCAGTCACTCTCACAGCTTACATCATGTCATCCCTCCTTGGATTCCCAGATAAACAGGTATTAGAATTTGTGCACAGAATCCATAGTTACTGGAGCACTTAATAAATTGTCATTCCTCCTGGCAAACACTTGGTAGTTTAAGGAAATAGAAGTTCATCTGAACAGAGACAAAATTTAACCTGATTATGTTAAACTTCACTGTATGTAGGTTTATCAATCCTAGACAATAGGAAACTGTGCTCCTAGGTCCTTCAATTTTATATACCTTTGCAAAATCTAAAGACAGCTCCTTTTAGCAAGGATATTGTCATGGCTTTAGTCCAAGAACTTGCAAAGAAATTTTTGGGGGGCGCTATCCTTAGTGATGTTAAGTTATTCCAGTTTATTTCATTGAGATTACTCATGTACATAAAAGACAGTACCAGATCAAAAGGCTTGCCTTTGAGATTTGTGCCTGTGATTCTGTAACAGATTTTCATATTTTAGTAGTAGTGTGGTGATAGTAATGTTTCTGGTTTTGTATAAATGTTTATTTTAAATTATAATATTTTAAGATATATTTTTTTCACTGTAAATTCTTCAATATGATCTTAATTTCCAGCATGCTTATGCTATAAAGAGTGCTACAAACTTTTTGGAAGATAAATTAGAAGAAGGCATTTCAGACAATTACACCTTGGCAGTTGTGACCTATGCATTGTCCTGGGCAAAAAGTACAAAAGCAAAGGAAGCACTAAGTATACTGAACCAGAGAGCAGAACACCAAGGTATTGCACAGCTGTCTTCTGCAGTTATATAGGTGGATTTTTGTCAAATTTAAAAATACCTATCATGTATCTATAGCTGCATATATAATTAGAGATGAAAAGAGTACTTCTTATGGATTCAAATGTGGTTTGGGTATGATACAGAGAATAAGCTAAGACCTTCCAAGACAGCTGAATGAAAATTGTTCATAAATGAGTTCACAACCAGTCTAGCTAGGCCTTTCAGTCTCAATTACTGTGTTCCTGATGGGAATACCATGCCACTGTTGAAGAACTTTACTTGTCAGTTTTCCCATATTATTTTGTGCACTTGTAAGATGAGCCTGGTTGAAGAGAGATGGATGAGGTTAGCTATTCCAAAGTGGTTTGGGTGTGGGGGGCAATTAGTTAAAATAAGTATTGAAATGAAGAGGTGGAAGGATTGGACCTTCTGAGGCAATACAGAGGTCTGTTGCATTTTCTGTACGGACCCATAATTTCAAAATGTTTAATACCTTCCAAGTTCAACCTGACTGAATTTTGTTCCCTATTCTGGAGTATAAGAAATGGAAGTTATTGGCTCAAAATAATAACAGCCCTGTTGAACAATTGGAAGGAATTTATGTTGTAGCCTAGAAACAGAATGTCTTGCATGTCCCTCCATGTTTGCTGACATGGGCCTTTCAGAAAGTCATGGAATCACCCTGGTTGGAAGGGACCTTGAAGATCATCAAGTCCAACCAAGTCACTTTTGGGAAGGGAGGAAGTAACTTTTAGGAAGGCTTCAGAGAATAAGCCCAGTGAGCAGCCATGCTGCCTGAAGTGCCTTTTCTAGTCCCAAAGAGAAAGGAGCACCCCAGCAACAAGGTGGCTGTTGCACAAGGGCTCCTTTACATGAGCACTTCAAGGTTAACAACAATGTAAGGTTCACTGAAATCAATGGGAGGGACTAATTGTCTTTCCCTGAAGTCCAGACACTCCTGTCTGTGGATCTGAGGTTGCCACTGGTTCCTCTTGCAGGAGAGTTTCGTTTCTGGATAACACCTGCTTCTGAGATTTCTGATTCGTGGCAGCCACGGTCCATCGATATTGAACTTGCAGCTTATGCTCTGCTCTCACACTTCCATCAGGACAGATTGGCAGAGGGGATCCCTATTATGAAATGGTTAAGTCAGCAAAGAAATCATCTTGGAGGATTTTCGTCTACTCAGGTAATATCTTGCTTCAAGGGGCTTTGTTATGCTTTCTAAATGAGCACTGTATATTTAAAAAAAAAAGAAAAAGAAAAGAGGGGCCTTTTGTTTTTTTACATAGCAACTGATTTTATTATTTTTTTTTGCTGTAACAGCCTTGGTTACATGCAAGCTGGCATTTTTTATGACACTGGCATCTTAAACCTGGACTACTAGTTTTAGTATTTTGGCAAGTGTAATAAAAAGCAGAATTAGAGGGTCACCTTGATTATATAAAATACTAATAACAAAAGATCTTAAATTAAGAAGTAATGCCCATGGCAAAATAATTGATCCAATTTTCCAAGCAACTCTAATAAATAGTGCTTACTTTATTTCCAAGAAGAGAAGCCTCTTTTTATTCTTTCCTTATGTGGGTCCTCAAACTCCTGAAAGAAAGAGGAGTAGGTTTTAGAGAAACAGCCTAACCTAGTGCCTCTGTTGGCAGTTGATCTTAACGTAATGTACTTTGACCTCATTATTGCATAGATTTTTGATGGACCATGAAATTTGGAAGATCTTCATTATCTCCAGGAGGTTTCCATGTTATTGAAACCACATCTTGTAAGCTGTGCTGGCATCCAGAAAATTTATACAATACTTTGGATCGCATTAGTTTAAACTAGCTTTTAAATTAACCACAAATGCTGGTCACAGCAAAATGTCACATTTCATCATACTGCTTGGTACCAAGATGTACAGGCTATCCATTATTTTCAAATTTTTGTTTATATTAATCTGAGAGAAATTAGTTCTACTAAATAAAATGCAATTTAAGAACCAGCCTGGTTCCCCTGAGGTTCTAGTGTTTTCTTAATGTGTTGATTCTTGCTTATTATTTGAAGAGGCTGATTGAAGCACTAAATGGGTTGAAAAAACTCTTCTCTCTTCTCCAGAAACGATTTTTACTTGAAAGTTTGAAGATCCAGCAATGTACCATTTACCCCTGAGGCTGAATTAAAGACATTAATTTAATCCTTTTGTTCTTCCATAATCTAAACTATTTTGATTTCAAAATTACTCCAATGTCTCTCTAGATGCCTTTTTTAATTAGTGGAAATGACCTTATACTTTTTCTAACTTCTAAGATTGCTTAAAAAAATGTTCTGAGTATTTCCTTCCATGAGTTTATTACATTAGAAACTTAATATATTGTTAAACAATAAGGATGAAAGTAATCAGTTGCACATGTGATATTTTGTAAGTTAGAGGATGGTAACTCACTGCAATTCGTATATGTGGTATAGCTTACTGTGTATTTGCAATCAGTATATTTTGCTTTAGAATGCTTTTAATGTTTAGGCATACAATGTGCATGTTTCATATGTGCAGGAATACAATTAGTATGAATAAAATAGCATCTATATGAATGTATATTTAAATGGTATGGAAAAATAGCAAATTCTGCAAAGCCCGTATTGTTGGGCAAGAGAGGCCTATGAGTCTGTCTTGAGTCCATATTCCCTAACTTTTCAGGTTGTGTATTGGATACAGCATTGTCATGCTGAGCTGTGCACCTCATGCTTCAGCTGTGAATGTTTCCTG
>NW_009952052.1:3226380-3227066 GCF_000747805.2 Chaetura pelagica
CCTGCTGAAAAGCACGGTCAATAAATGCGAAAACGTAGGGACCATAAGCTCCCCAAGACATGGCCTATACAGAGGTAGTTCACTGTGCAGGCTTCTTCTGTTTTAATTCAGATGGGTTTGTTTCTCTCAACAGGACACAGTGGTGGCTCTGCAAGCCCTGAGTTTATTTGCAACTCTCACTACTGCAAGCAAAACAGAAATGGATGTAACAGTGACAGGACCTTCTTTGGAAATACCGGAAGTATTTTCAATTGATACTCAAAACCGTTTCCTGCTTCAGACCAAGGAGGTATTGTAGAAAGCAAGGAATACTATTGTACAGTTTGCTGCCTGAAAGTACTTTAAAATGCAGTTTACTCATCTTTTTTTTCAGATTGCCCCTGCACAACCAATGGCGATTACAGTGGCAGCAGAGGGAACAGGATTTGCTGTCTTTCAGGTACCCAGTTATTCTTGTTAAATACAAGCTCTCTGTAAGGAAGACATATTTTGGAAACTTTCTAAAATGTTAGTAAGAACAATGTTTTGAAATGTTTTAAATGAGTACTGAAACATTTTACTAATTGAAAAACAGACATATTCATTGTTTATGTCTGATGGCTTGGTCTTTTAAATATTGCTGGATGATTGACAGTTTTGAGGCACTTTTGTGGGTCAGAGCCATATCAAAACAGCTCTTTCCTGCT
>NW_009952052.1:3227147-3241107 GCF_000747805.2 Chaetura pelagica
CTGAAATGCAAGGTGTATTTGCAAGACAAAGGACTGCAGTGATACACTGTAGGCACAAAGGTCACAGTAAAAAAGGGCATGTGGACCAGGCTGAAATATCTTGTCAGGAGCCTGCAGTGAACTGTGGTAAGGCTCAGATGAGTACAAAAGAAGATTACACTGCTAGTTATTACTTTCCTTTTATTGAAGTAGGATTCAACAATAGTGCAAAAAATAAATATAAAATAGTGTTATGGCCAGGTTCTTCATCAATTTTTATACTTTTCTGAAATAGCATGAAAGATTAAGTCAAAGTATCTTGCAAACTGCCAACAGTGATAAACGCATAGCATCAACTGGAAGTGGGGGCATGGCAAGGAGTGGAAAGAGGTATAGTGATCTCCTGTCTGCCTGTCCTTTGGAAGACTGTGTTTCAGTACTATAAATTCAAGCATCTTTACTTACATTTAAACAAATAAAGCTGAGATCAGCACATACTGTATTTAGAACTAGCAAACCATAAATAGCCTTTTTATGCTTTTCAGCTATTTGCTTTTAGCTCATAACAGAGATGATGTTCTGAAGAGATTCTACCCCCAAGATTTTCCCTGACCCTGTGAGAAATATCATAAGAGGACAGTACTGAATCTGATTGAATATGGCCACTACTGGTCCTCTCTTGCCTGCTCTCCTCTCCCTGATAGTGGCTTAGAACCACACAGGTGAAGGAAAAGACCTCTGAAAAACTATGGATAATGCAGAAATATTAGTCTCTGGGCATTTGTTTGAAGTATATAGATAAACTCATAATTGCTGAGTGTATTGCAAAACCAGAGTTCCTACTAGACTCCTTCTAGTCATACTTGGGAAAGCTGAACTTAGGCTGTATTTAATAATCTCAAAGTTCTATGCCATTCCATCTGTTGATTCCATCTCAAGTTCCTTCCAACCTGACATTGACTTCAGTGTTCTTATGCATCTTGGGAACAAAAAAGCATAGTGATTGTTGGGAAATATCTTTTGGGATAAAAGACCTGTTCAAAGAAACCTTCATGACTGCCTGTCAGCGATGAACATCAGCTAGAGACACACCTCATTCATTCAGGCAGTCGACGAAACCCACAGTGCTGTAAATCATGAGCCGTGTCTATTAATTCCCAGAAGTGCAAATGAAGTTTACAACAAAGTTCAAAAGTTTCAGAGGATAATTTAGATCAGACCTGCAGGCCAAGATAGGAATGAACATCTCAGCAGGCTTGTGTTCACACATCTGTGGTTTCAGTGTGTGTTTGTATGTGGAATGTAGCAAAGTGGGGCTCCAGAACAGTTAAGACTACTTAACCTTAATAATTGTTGAGAAATATTCCCTGATATTAAATCAACTAATTTGTCAGACGAGCCGATCAGAAACTTTTCTGCAAATTGTTTCTTGCTGGAAGATGTGGATCTGTTGGAATGAAAGCCTTTTTGGGAAGCACATTGGTTCCAATTACGTGCTTGCCAGCAGGAAAATTTCACATCCAAACCAGCATGTACAGTGGAGTCTGAGCAGAAGTCTTCCACTCAGAATAGCCAGTAGTTGACTCCCTGGTTAGAGGACTCCTTGGGGGGTATATAGCACGATGGTTTAAGTTCCTGATTTGTTGTGTGACCACACAAATATGTTCCCAAATAACTGGTATTCAGGAACGAAAGCCAGGTTATTGTCTTCATTTAGGTCACTGCATTCTTACCTTTTTTCCTGCAGCTTTGAGTCAGAGGTGCTGTGACTTGATCCAAAATATTGTAGCTTCTCCAAATCTGCTGGGATCAATTCTTTCCTCCTTCCTTTGGCAGATCTGGTGTTCTAAAAGAAAGAGCACCAATGCCATTTGAATGAGATTTCTCTTTTCCCCAGACACAAGCTAGATCGGGGTCGCATTTAATAAATCAGGTCACATATGACAATGCAATCACATTTCTTCAGCTGGGTTTCATTGTGGTGGGCCCGCCAAAGCACAGCGGCGAGATTCACTGTTCTGGGATTTGACTTTGTGGCCAAATGTAGCATGTCAAAACAGTAATTCATTTAAATATCACAAAACACAAGATTGAGTCCATCAATGGAAAAGACTGCCTTCCCAATGGAATGGATTCTTAGGAAAATTATTACTGTTTTTTAAAAAAAATCTCACTCTCTGTGCATACGAGTTGGCAGTGCATTCACTCTTGACCCTGCAGAATCTCATAAAATGCATTTGTTTTGGGTAGTATAATTGCAAAAGCAGACATTTACTTGTAGCTTTGTGGTCCTGCTGTCAACAGTGTCTCCTAGCTGATCCCTGCACTATGTAGGCATATACTGTGGGTGACCTAAGACACTGATTCTGCAAGAAGAGAGGAAGGATGATTGTAAGTTTAGGGTGCATGAAAGGAGTCGAAGAAGCTATCTTCCCACCTTCCTAGATGGTCTGGTGAAAGTCTTTGAAGAAACACGTCTCTGCTGGCTGGAAGCACTGTGAACTGGGCTTGGCAAATGCCTAAAAAATGTGGTGTGGCCCATGCCTTCTGGAAGGAGAACGCTGCTGAAGTCCAGGATAGGCAGGGGAGCGTGGACAGGCTCAAGGGGGATGGATATAGGCAAAGTGGATAAGTGAACAACATTTAATTGATCTTCTGATCATGTATAGACAGGGAATGAGGAAAAAGCTGAGAATTGCCTGTTACTCGTTACTGAAACATGATGACTGTTTTTTCTGCTCAATATATTTTTGCTGGACTTAGGGAAGGGACTGAATGTTATTCATTGTGATGGTACTGAAAAATGTATACTGTGAAATGCACACATATTTCTTCATTACAGTTTGAGTGTATCTGAAGTAGTCATAAAGGGACAGAAAAATATTGGGTATTATTTAATTGAATTCATGTCCTCAGTCAAGTACATATGTGCTCCTAGTTGAAGAGATAGTCAAAGAGACATTGATTAGGGCATTATAAATGAGTCATGTTTTTATTTTTTGAAATGTCATGCAGTTGCTTGGGTCAGATACTATTACAAGCATCTCTCTCACGAAGAAGATTAGCTTTTAGTTTGGGCCTCTCAGCAGAACTGGTTGCAGTAAAAGAAGACTGGACCAGTTCTGCCTTTAGCTTTGGCAGCTGCTTCTTAAAAGGGTTAAGAAGAAATGCAGTTGCTTGTTTTGTTGATGCAGTTCTAGTTTATTTAATATATATAAAAAATAGAATAGCCTTCTGTCTCCAAAATAAGAGTGTATAAGGAAAGAGGCTTTAATTAAACTATGTTGTGCAAAATATTTTTTCCTTCATTGTCTTCAGAAATCAGAAAGGAAAGTCAGACCATAATAGTGATAACTTGTTCCATGAAAATACTAGCTGATTGACCTGTTCAATATGTGGTTTCAGACATCCTGCATTGGCAGTAAATTCCCATTCATTAGCTTTCTCTGGCAAAAGTTAAAACAGCATTGTTTCTGTGATGACAGATTGTTGAGGCACCACCAGCTTGTCTTTACCAAACTTTTTGCATGCCTTTAACTGGCAGGCTTTCCAGATTGGCTTCATCCTTGGTACTGCCTTCTCCTGTGGAGCAGTTCTAGAGGTTGAATATTCCCTGTTGCGCCATAGTTGTCCCAAGTGTCTGTACAGAATTGGCTCTGTACTCATACACATGCGAAACACAGCAGTGCAGGGCAGGGGTAACAGGCATCATGTGTGTGTACATTGAAAAAAAGAGTGCAACTTTCACATCAGAGGGTGAGAGATATAGCAGCAAACGCATGAATCAGGAACTAAAGACCCTGTTTGCACAGTCTTGCTAGCCTATAACTGACTTGCTAATCTATAGCTTGGACAACCCCCTGTCATTCCTTTAACTTTGGGCTGACAGTTTTCTGTTTGCTGCTTCTTTCCCTTTTCCTTAGCCAATAAGTTGCGTGTTGGGGTCTTGCAAAGGGAGTTATTTGATCCACTTTCTGATTATTTTTCTATGAAAATCAAAGAAGATCCCCCCCTACCCTGCTATGTTTTCTGTCTGGATGACTAAAGGAACAGATTATTATTATTAGTTTGTATGTGAAAACTGTATGCAAACTTACAGTTCTTTTCTTGGTGAAAATTACTGTTTTGCCAAATGATGTAAATTGTTCTTTGATAGTAAATAATTTTTTAGTTTCTTGTGTTTGATTTTGTCATTATAGGGTTTTGAAAGTTGAGCACTGAAGTGCTGAGTCAGCAACCCATTCTCTTGTCCTTCTTCAGAGGTGGTGTCCCTTTCATGCCACAGCAAAGGGATATTGCAGTTACCATCAACATCACATCAGCTGTTAATCAGCCTGAAGCACCTTAGCATTTTTTTAAAAAATTAAATTTCATGTTTGGGTTTTTTTCTCTCCCATAAATGTGTAATTTTAAAAATATTTCTAAGCTTTTAACAGCCACAGCTGCAAGTAGTTCTGCAGCTAATGGTGTATTGCATGAAGAGGCACTGCCTCTTCTTGAATCTGCTCCTCCAGTTTCTGTGTTTGAGGAGGAAGCATAAGAGGGACCATGCTGGGTCAGAGCCAAGCTCAGTCTGGCCCACAGCAGCCAGAGGTGGATGCTCAGGAGAGTATAAGAAGATAAATACGTGTTATATGTTACCTAACTGTCTTCCACCTCTTACATTCAAGACCTTCAGCTGGAGGTAGTTTCTGTGGTCTTGTAAAATTATTTTCCATGAAGTTGTCTAATTTGCCCTTGAATTCTCATACAGTTTAATATCTGTAACATCCTGTGGGAAGGAATTCCATTATTTAATCTTGCATTGCATGAAAAACTTTCCTATGCATTTTTCCCAGGCAGGTCATTATTTTGTAGACTTCTACTGTGTCCTTCCAGTTTACCTGTTTATGGCTGAATTTTCATCTAGTTTACAGATTCTTAAATGGTAAACAGATCTGGTACTAGCCAGTTCAAACCCCATTATTATATACCTAGAAACTATTTCATTCTGCAGTTATTTGTAGTAATCCTAGTCTTTGCTACTTCAAATAAATTAGTATATCTCATCAGGAATCACCCTGTTTTCTACATCATGTATGGGTATCTTTAATGGTGGTCACCCAGCACAGGTTCCTTTAGGACTCCCCTCCTTTCATTCCCACCTTCTAATCTTGTCTTTTAACAGCCCTTTGTCCTTTGGCAGGTACTTTTGTTTCAGGACCTTTGGCTAGTAATTTTCCTAACCAGCTACATGCCAATGTAGCATCCAGGTAGCTTATACCAGACAGAGCTCTGTTGTCCACATTTTCTCTTTTGATTCAGGTAGCTGATGGGTTTATAGTAACAGCCTGTTATCCAACATGCCATATTTACTTATGTATCCACTAATTTGACTCTGTGATTTCTGGTACAGATACCAATTTTACTTGATATCCACAGTTCTCTAGAGCTGCAATACTCTTCTAGAAATTGCTGTCACATTTGTCATCCTCCAGTCTGGTACCAAGGCAGTTTTAAAGAAACACTGCAAGTCATGATTCAACAGTTATTTTTTACCTCATCAAGTTCAGGTCTGTAGGCAGTACAGCCTTGTTTTTTACTGCATAATTTTCTGCCACAGCTGATAACATGAGACTACTCATTGGTTGTTCAGTTCCAGCTCCCGAATTCCTGCTTTGGCTGTTGGCACTGGTAATTTTATAGGATATTGGGATAATCAGGATGCATCCTAATTATTCAGACATCTTTTAAGGGCTTCTGTTTTACCACCCTTCTGTCACTGTTTCAAGCATCTCCTACATGTCTACACCAGAAGAATTGGAAACTCTTCAAGCAGTATATAACAGATGAGCTTATTTTGTATTAATATTACTGTCCTCCTTTGGACATCCTGTCATACTTCCTTACTTGGCTCACCTAGTAGAGGTTGGCAGTTGTTGAGCAGAAAGAGCAAGAGATCTGTCCTTGAGGCAGGCTGAAGATTATAGCTTTGTCTTTGCACAGTTGAACCAGATAATGAAACTAGTTACTTGAAAACTGTGTAGTTCTAAGCTTGGAGTAACACGCTATTCCTCATCTGTTTTGAGTGTATGAGAGCTGTGACATGAAGACTGAAGACAAATTCTGTACACACATTGTGGATTTGCTCTTGCTCTGCTTTCATATACAGCCTGTCTCTTTTAACCCAGTGGGTGTCAGTCTCTGAAGTTTGCCTTTCTTCCTCCCATTTCATGCTATCAGGAAGTAGCTGCACACGTTTTATACCAGCAACAGACAGCATCTAGGGAGAAAATTGCTGGTCCTAGAGCTCCCTTGTGTTTGCCTCAGTTGTGTCCAGATAGTTATATCAGTTGTGCTGAATTAGAAAGTGTTCAGAAAGGATATTTCTTTCAGAGATTTTCTATGAATCTCATATGTGTAACTGTCAGGCACAAGACCACACATTCTGTCTTATGTGAGCACTCCTTTTAACCACACAGATTTGCTTTACGTATATAATCTGACTTATCTACTTGCAATCCACAGCTCAATGTTATTTACAACACAAAACACACTGATCAGAAGCTCAGATCTGTCAGAAAACAAGAAGCTTTTTACTTGAATGTTGATGTAAAGGATGACAAAGATGATAAAAACCATTTGACCTTGAATGTGTGCACAAGGTAAGTAATTCAGCTGGAGCATCTCAGACACCTCTTTGTCTACATAGCTTTTAAATTATTTTAAATGAGTTAAATTATTTGTTCATTTGTGTGGGTTTACTAATGTATGGAATATAAGTGTATAACTAAAGAGAATAAAATAATTACTTTGTAAAAATGTCATTTTAACTAAACTAAAAATCAACTAGTAAGTCAATAAATAGAGTGATAGATATTTTGTGCAAAAGTTTTGCTAGCCAAGTCATATATTTTTTTAACTGGTGTGTGTAAAGATAGTGTTACCCTAAAAGTTAGAGGTATATCGAAGAGTTAGTGTGAAATACAAGAAAAAACTGAAAGGCTCCTTTGGTACAAGTGCTTCTTAGTTATATGGAAAACTGTGATCAGACTTGAAAATTGAACATTCTAATTTCTAGTAGTAGACTGTGACAACTGCCCATTACTCTTATATTTCATGAATAGAACGTTTTGCTTTGGATCTAAAAGTAGATACTTCAAAAGAAAAAAAAATATGAAAGAGAGAGAGAAGGAAGTTCTGAAGTGCTGAAAACACCATGAAATAGAAGTTATCATTCTTTGGTCATCTCTATTAATAAACTTTACTTTCAACAGTTTTGGCAGGAGGCAAAATACGTGTTTACATTATGATAAATTCATTTGGGGTTTTGTCTTATTGGATAAGTATCTTTATGGTCTTTCATTGACCATTATGTCTTACAGTTATGAATTTAGTAATACAATACAATGTAAGCATCATTCTAGAGTTGAAAGAGGTGTTCAGATTTCCAGTCAGTCTAATTCTATTCTTGCTGCTGAATAAGGGTGTGTGTGGAGAGGTGGGTGTGTGTGCAGACAGGTGTGTGTGTGTGTGTCTCTGTGGTGATGTTTCTTGTTCACTAAACACCTACTAATAATTGAGCTGAGAATGCTGAAACATCATCTCAGAGGCCACCGAACAGAGTCCAGATGTTACATGGATAGAATTTGGATCAGACAAGAACAGGTGACATTGAGCAGTTACATTGTATATTCCTAGGTCACCCAGTCATTGATCTGAATTGTTTCTTTGACTGCTTTGCTGCCTCATTCATACTTGTTGTGAAAGGGTTTATATATGTATTTAAAATAAATATGTAAAGGTGTTTGTTCTCTGGCAGTTTCTTCAGTATGCATATGTAGTTAAGAGTGCTCTATCTTTCACAGAAAACTCTAAAGGACATTGTATCTACATATATTTACTTCTTTTTTAGTCTGTCTTTTATTATCTGCAAGGTTGTTGAGATTACTACATTCTTTGTATTTTAGGATTTTAGGATTTCATATGTTTGTGAATACTTCATCTATAAAGGCTTTTATTCTAGTGACATTATAATGGGTTCCTTGTAAATGCAAGATTTGCAAAGTACCACCTGATCCACCATGATTACTTTTGCATTCCTTTCCTCTTTTAGTTATTTATTTAAACTTAAACACCATGTGCCTAGAACCTTTTTCATACTCTGCCTACCACAAGGGAGCCTCTAGGGGACACCATCATACAAATAATCAGCTATAGTGAGTATGATTTCAATAGAGAGAGGATTGATTTCATTTGGGGAATAGCCAGCAGGCACAAAGCCAGAGCTCTTGTTTTTATTTGTTTCTGGTAACCAATTCAGTGATACAGATGGTGATCAGGGACGCTACAATACATGAGAGCTCTTGAAATAGAATATGCTTTTTTCTTTTAAAGTTTTGTATCAAGTGTCAACAGCTTTCTAAAGTCTAGCGCAAACCCCTGGCATGGAAAGAGCTTACATGATGGTCTGGGATAAGTCTTGGCTATGCATTCTAGTTTTCTAGCTAAGACCTTTGGCTCAGGAATTCAGACAGGAAGGGTTCCATCTCTCTGGGAAGGCTCTAGGGTGATGATGTTTTAATTGTAAAGTGTTCAAAGGATAGGGAAAAATCTAGTGGCATTATAAAACTGCCCCAGGAGAGTATTTGAAGCATTGAGATCCACCAAGTCTTTTCATGGAAAGTGGGCTGGTGTAAGTTCTAGCAAGGCTGAGTTTTTAGGCTGAAACTTTGTCTCTGGTTGCTTGTCTTGATAAACTAGTCATCCTCTTCTTTTTTCTCCCTATATATTATATATAATATATGCATTATATATTAAATTCCTGGTTTAGTTTAAAGTCGGTCTGCTTATAATCTTAACAGCATGATGTAACTTTCTGGTAGGCAACTATAGAAAGACTGCTGAAATCTTAACCAGTTTAGCTAGCTGTGGGTATGCATACTCAGCTAATGAAGGCTGCAGTTTTGCAATTTTTTTCTTTCTCTAGTCTGGAGAATATTTCACCTTCTTTCAACCAACTTGATTGTGATTGTCCATGGTCATCTCATGTGGGAATCATTTATGACACTGGAGCAGATAATGTCTAATTCAAATTAAACTGATTTGTGGTTAGAGGAGCTGACTCACTGTCTTCAGGGCAAATACCCTGGACTGCCAGTTTCTTCTGTGGTAGGTCATGTTGCCCACATGCCATTTCCAGGCATGGAAATGGTTGCTGATGGTTCTGGCCACTCTCTCGTTTTCTCCTCTCTGCACTGTCTATGAGAGGGTCTCACATATCTCATATTGTTGAAGAGCTGAAGTGTAAAATTAAACTCAAAACATTCTGATTTATCTTCAGGTGCAAGTCTCAGGTCTTCTTTCTTTTACTGGTCATTCTTCTTGCATGGTGATTTTTTTCTTTTTTAGGAGACCATGGAGTTGAAGAGGTTATACTAGGACAGCCCCATGGCTGTTTCTCTTCTTTGTTAAGAAAGCCAGATCCTCATAACCTCTAGGGATATCTCTTACACACTTCTTGACAATACCAAGCTGTTTTGGTTACCTGTTGGTATTTTGGTAGCATCCCAGGCTGGCTAGACAGCATGGGGATTTTCCTCCTCTCTTATTGGTAATTATGTAGAAATAATTAAATCCAGTTCCAATTCAGTTATTTGTTTTCAATAGCAGCTACTTTGGCACAGCACATAATCCAGCAGATGGTTTCATTTGTTTCTAATCTCATGAGCCGACTGAAGTCAGCAGTTGTGCTCTATTTCTTTCAAAGTCGTATCTGGGTTCAATCAGCCATGTTGCCAGGCTTAACAGCATTGCTTTGAAAGCAAGTCTTCCCTTTTTTTAAACCATCCAGCTCTACAAAGAAACAGTTTTATCCAATTGCTTTCAACTACCATCACTCCTCCAAAATGAGAATTGGAGACACTTCTGTTCTCTTAAAACAATAACTTACCCTCCATATCAAGGGGGAGGAAAACCTCTTCTGCCACCTACTCTAAAGGAATACAATCCTTTGCAGATCATTTAACTATCACTTGTAGCACAGAACACCATAAATAACTTTTGGTTGCTCTGTTGTGCACCATAGTATGTAAGGCTTGTTCAACAGAGCAAAGCTTTTTAGTCCATCATCTGATTCTTATATTGGATGAAGATGTCATAATAATTATTATTTAGGAAAAAAGAAAGAACTCAAATTATTAAATCTTCTTTTTCCAAAACTGGATGAATAACATGGCTATGCATTTTAAAACTGGAGCTGTGAGAAATAATTGGATGATGATTTTGTTAATGGAACCAGCAGTCTCTATGAAGTAAATAATAAAAGGTGTGGGAGGCTTTTTTGGTATATACCTGTATCTTACCCTCCCAAAATGAATAAAAACAAAAAAAAGCATCCATAAGAGGAAATACATATATTTCAGTTCAGGAGTTTCTGTGGTGGTTTCTTAATTACTTCTTTTGGAACATGTTTAATTGCAGTATTTTCTGCATATTTGTGATGTAAACCTGCACTTAGAGATACCAATGGAAATTTCACTCCTAGGGGTGTCAGTGTAGTCTCTCAAATGGTTTATATACTGTAGTTTTCTAAGTGCTAAACCTGCTTTTGCATATGCATTTGAAATTATTGGGCAGAATAATAGAAAAATCAATTATTATCTCTTTCTCATTAGAAATTTTTTTGTCAGTGTTTTGTTTGGGTTTTTTCTTAAGTATTCTTAAGCAATATTGCTTCCATGGTTGGCATTTCATGATAAAACAGATTTCTTTGTTGGACTACTGTATTTCTACTAACATTTTCTTTGTCTCTGGGTTTTGAAAAGATACTTAGGTTCTGGCACACCTCCCAATAGTGGTATGGTCCTCATGGAAGTTGGCTTGCTCAGTGGTTTCTCTGTATCACCGGATTTCGCTCCATTAGACAATACAGTTAAGAGGATGGAAAAGGACAATGGAAAAGTCAACCTATACTTAGACTCTGTAAGTTGAAAATAACAAAGAAATGTGTTTGTAGCAATGTTAATCTTGACTCTGCCAGTGTTTGGTTTAAATTTGGAATGACTTTATGATTTGTATTCTTTGGGGAAGTTAACATCTGCTATTCACATTGAATTAATAGTTCCATTGTTTTTTATTGAGATTAATTGGATAAGTAGAACTCAGTTATACTTGTAAGAGGTTTCTAGTTTAAACTTCTTAAAAATCATATATAAGAAGGTTGAAATTTGAAGAAGTCTGTAATTTGGCTAAAATGACTATGAATGAGAAAATGATCTTTATGTGTATCCTGATTTCAAGTCTTTAGAAATGAAGGGGACTCCTGCTGAGCTAGAAGTCCTTACCTCTTCCATGAAACCACCATCACCAGGGCTCTCAGGATGTTTCTTTTCTGTTTTTCTAGCTAAATGAAACACAGGTTTGTGTGGATATTCCGGCTGTGAGAGACTTCAAAGTGGCAAATATCCAAGATGCTTCAGTGACTGTAGTGGATTACTATGAACCTAGTAAGTGTCAGTCATTGCAAATGGATCTTAGTGATTCAGAAGTTAAAAGGAAATTTATTTTTATGGAAGTGGGATAAACTTTAGTGAAGAGAAAGCCACATTGCACGGAAATTTACTTTTTCCATTGAACTGCAGCCTTTTTAGGCATCAGCATGCCTAATTTTCTAACAAATAGTAGTGTTTTTCCATATACATGTTTACTGTCTTTATGGGTTTATTTTTCAGCTGGTGTGAATTGTCGTAACTTAATTGTCAGCTGTATAAATTGGCTTCAGTCTGGCCCAATGTGCTCCCAAAACTACCAAAATGAATCAGAAACTTCACTGTGCTTCACTTACCAAGTTAATGATTATCTTTCAAGAAGATTTTTCATCTGTTTCTTGTTTAAACTGAGTCCTTCCCTGGAGAAAATGCCAGTGTTTTGATTTCTGTAGTCCTGTAAAAAAGATATACATGGGAGAAGCAGTTTCAAAGTGTTTTGTTTTGTTGTGCTTTTTTAATAGAGTGTATTTTAGAGGAAAGTAGCAGAGTACAAAGCTCTTGGGCAAATTGAAAAGCAAAGAAAGATTGCAAGCTGCTGGAGAAGATATTAGAAAGGTTTTCTTTACACCAGCCAGCTGAAATGTTAAAAACTTGGGCTTGGTTTGAGATAAGGCATTAAAAAGTTGTTTAGGAAATTTTCTTCACATTTTTTTGTTTTAGCATGAGACAGAAGGCAATGAAACATGCTATGGTGTCTACTCCTTTAGCAAGAGGAAGATCACATTTAATTTAGGTTGAAATGCTTGCTTAATCACAGAAGTTTAAATGAAAATAGGAAATTATTGATTGTAATTAAACTGTTTATTAACCTCAAACATGTTTTAAGTCCTAGTGGCTTAACAAAATAGAGCAATTTTTATTTGAGACAAACACGTAACACTTAGAATCTATGGCCAAAAGGAATTTCCACGTGCTTAAATGACTAGGAGAACAGCTCAGGACCTAGTGTTTTGCAAGAGTGCTGTTACATAGGCTAATGAATATGTGTATAAAAAAAGTAACAGATAAATGCATATTGGTAAATACTTTTGTTATGTTTACATAAATTAAGTGTCAGTGAATTATCAATTAATAAATTCATATTAATTTAAACATATGAATTAATATCCTTAATGACTAAAATTTGTATGATGCAACCAGTGCTGCAGTAGAGGATTCAACTCTTAAGAAAAAGATTGTTTAAAATATTATTTGACAAGATGCTTTTCCTATTAATATGTAGCATAGATACAGGATCAGTCAACTCATATATATTTACATATGCCATGGTTCTGTCTTCAGAGACGTCCTTCCTATCTAATGCAGAAACATGCTCTCATTTTAATCTATTATTTTCCCTTTCTCTCCTAGTTGGTTACCCAAGCTGCAGGTGTATATTTTTTGTGATAGTGACAGTCAGATTCATGTCATATTTAGAGCTAGGAGATGTCCAAGGATTCCTCATGCTCTGGCATTTATAAAAAGCCTAGATGTGTGGCAGATGTTACGGCTGGTATGGGCATAAGAAATGGGTTGGATACCAGTGCCAGCAAGGAGGTCTGCCAAGGTTAATATACACAGCTAGTCAGCACATGACTGTGCTGCTTCTCTTTCAGAGCTAGTTGGGTGGCACAGTTGGGTAATCATTATGCCCTGTAAAGATGCGTCTTTGTTTTTAATATATTGAGGCTTGAAGGGAAACTGAATGTAATTGCCATTAAAAAATACTAATAATAAAATAAGAAATTGAAGTGTCCCTAGTTGAAAGGAAAACCTTCAAACCACAAAACCTACTATAGGAATGAAACTTTGCAAAAGGTTGCTCTGTGAGCAATTACCATGCATGAGTTTTTAAAATGAATATGGCTTTCCAGACTTCTAGTCTTCAGGCCTGTAGCAACCCTTCAGGAAACTGGGGAGCAAAATACAGGAGCAGGAGCTAGGTGAGATGGGCAGTCCTGGATTCAGGAACCTGAAGCTCCTAAACATAATAGTAAAGGGAGAAAGCATCAGTTTTGAGAGACCTAGCTCTTAAATGTCAAAGGCAATATCCTGCCAGATAAAACATCCCAGTTCCCTTTTCATGAGGGTTGCTGCATAGGTAGGGGCAAAATTCCTTTTAAAATATTTGATTGAGGTTTCTGAACAGATTGTGTCTATCAGTTGAGATAGAGTGTGTGGAAGTGACTTTAACCAAGCATTTGCCTGAATATATTAAGTATGTTTTGATGTTTGGGGAAAAGCAAAAAGATTAGTGCCTAGGCTTAAACACCCACTCTGGATGGAAAAAATCTGCAGTGTATGATGAGGTCTGTAACAGAGTTTAGTACATTCTTTAAAAGTGCTTTCTTAGAATTAATCATAGAATGGTTGAAGTTGGAAGGAACCTGAAAGATCATCAGGTTCCAACCTTTGTGAAGCTCAGTTGTTGGTCACTACTCAGAAGTTCATTAAGCAATGCTACTTAATCTTTC